>NC_053131.1:15283773-15488773 GCF_010015445.1 Perca fluviatilis | reverse complement strand
GGGGCTTTGATCTATGACCAAACAGTACTGCAAATCTAAAGCAAGACACCTGTGTGAATGAGTCTCATTTGGCTACACTTTATCTATACATTGATTAATGTACGATGTGATCGTGTTTAATGTAGTGAGGTATGGTTCTGAGCTATTAAAAAAAGTATGAAAATTAGATTAAGGAGATAAAAGGAATGCCTCTTAAGGGGTGAAATATTGGTAAAGCTCACCAATGTCAACAAACCTGGAATCCAGATCCATACTTTCTTCAAGTATCCAATTAGGGCTGCTGGCTCACTTAATGGATATTTATATTGGGTTCCAGTCACTCCCCTCATTAGGGACACCTGTGTGGCTTCGAACTAACTTCTAATTAATCTTCAAGAACTTAAGCAGAACGTATCGGTAAAAATAAATGACCTACTGCATTCTCGCTCAACTCAACTGCAAAGTTCTTAAAGGCAAAGTCCCCAGCAAACACAAACAGATACAGGAATCTAACACAAACAACTACACTTTTACAAGTGCCATACACTACTGCACTAAACATAGCTCACACCGTAAGTCTTTTTTTCCAATGAACAGTTCTATTTATGGGACATGTATAAAGAAAATGTTTAGAGAGGAAGTGTTGTTGAGCTTAACTAACAACCGCTCAGCCAAAAACACCCAAGCCAGGTTACTTTTGGTTGTCGGTGGCTAACATGCTTTGTACTGTATACTGTATGTACAGCAGTTTGGGATTTGTTAGAGGGCAGGTGTTCAATGCAAAACATATCCTGACCAAAATCTCTGTATGGCAAGCACTGAAATGATAGTCCCATCAGACTGGAGGTTTAAGGGCAAACAAGCACACTTCCTAAAAAGTCAGATGTTTTCCTGCAAGGTGCCATACCTTTAGCTTGAACCCATTTATGATGGATGAGAAGGAGTTCGATTACAGTGTAATGACTGTATGACTCTGCGGTACGGAGTGAGAAAAGACATTGAATATGTCCCCTGGGGGTCTGTCTCACAAACACACTCACACACACATACAAACACACAACCACACACGTGTGAAAAACATTTTTCATTGAAGGGCAGAGATTGCCACTCTGCCAGGATGGATCACAAACATGCAGGAAGTTTCATTTGTCATCGGGTTTCCATCTGGTCTTTCCATGGATGGATGTTCCATGTAGCAGGAAAACAGCTGGGGGTTGTGAGAATGATATCAAACTCCTTCCGTCTTTAGCATATTGTTAAGAATAAAAATAATAACCCTCAGTTCTTTTTTTTCAATTCTTTAGTTCATCTTGTAAAACTCACTTACAAGTGAGATGAGCAATTTCCAACAGCTAAACTAAAAGGGAATATAAGGGGATATAAAAAATATCCTCATTTAATTAAAGGATATGTCCAACAGATACACAATTTGGCATCCCAGTAGTAAACAGCATGCACCGATACAGCCCTGTCGGGGAGTCCGCAGGGAGGCTAAGCCATGCCCTTAATGTGAAATACCAGAGAAGAGCCCACCCAGCGCCTAACAGAGGAAGTCCCAACAGTAGACCACTAGAGTCCCTGCGGTCTGCTGTCAGCGGGCTGTTCAGCCACACAGCTGCCTGGGGAGAGGGAGATGCCAACGTGCCAGTCCACATCCTATCTAACCTTTAAATCCTGATGAACACTAAACTTCAAGTGGACTGACTGCCTGGTGTTGGCCTGAACACCTGCTACGAAAAGGTTCTGTGTAGAGATATGGTCTTTATTTATATTATTAGTACAGTACTTTTATAAAGCATTTTCTACAGTCCAAGTAGTGCATCAGTTTTTTTTTACTGTACTAGACTTATCAGTACAAGTATGACACTTAAGCATTTTGTGCAGAACCTCTCCTATCTTCTAGTACAGTATGTCTTATAGTAAAACTTGTTTGCCACAATTGGTCTTCATGTTAAGATAAGATAGACTATTAATCCCGCACTGGGGAAATTCCTTTGCTTAGTAGCATTGCATTTGGTTACATATTTACTCTAAATGCACATCACTTCATACAAGGTGACAGTGCTGCACTTAATTTGACCTCAAAACAATCTACAGTATGTGTGCTGAACAAGCATCAGGGACTGATCAGTAGTGAGGAGGTTCTGTAGCCCGTAAAATACACCAATCGTACAGGATCCAAACAGAAATTAACAGAAAATCTCTGCTGTTGGTATTTAGTAATTAAAATGTACACAATCCTAATTGTAAAGGCTTAAGGCCACTGACATTACAGTTTTAAAGAGAGTGCAAAGTGCTCAGCAATGAGTATTTAACACACCAATTTAACAAATGATTGATTTTTGTTTGCATTTCATGACAGATAGTCTGTATGAGATTCTCAATCTCACTGATCTTTCCTTAGCCGCTCTGATAAAATAAAAAATAAAAATATGGAAAACATTTTTGAGCAGCTGTTATCCATTGAGATAAGTCTTACACATCGATGCAGGGCGCTGCTGCCCACTAAGTCCAGGCATTTCAGAGTTTCATGATTCTTACATTTTCAAATTAGGTAGGATTACAGTTATAGAACATTCTCCAAATTCTAAGGCTCCTAAAACTGCTTCAAAATCCTTTGGATTATCTCAAAAATGCATTGTCACCTTGCTCAAAACAAGGTTGTTTTTCTCACTTTGTGTAAAGTTGGCAGTTTTCAACCAGACAGCAACAAGAGGCAACTGAGTGACCTATAATGGATGTGCGACACACACAGTTGCACCCCCAGCTTTTTGGTCTGAGAGGACACACCGAAGGAGATAGGAGTCACATTGAAATGAGGAAGAACAAGACAAAGTGATGGTCTTTTGGTGAAAGAGGTTATTGTTCACTTTGCACTGATAATAATCCCAGGACATCCCTAGATCAGAAACACAACTCCACTAGGATGTTTAAATTGCTGCGTTTGCTGAATAGCAATTGATTGTTAAATACCTGCTTGATAACAACTTGAGTATCTCAGGGGTTTCTTTTAACCCCTATTGGTCAAACATCACTTAATGAAACTAGAGACAGAGAATAGAAGGCAGTGTTTTGAGTTAATGTTAGTCCAGATAGTTCTGTCTCACTTGATTCTAGTTTGGACAGCATACCACATAGAATCTCACATATCTTGCATGGCTCTTGGCTCTGTGATTGAATTTCTCAGTGGCAGCCCTGTGAAAGGTGTGAGGTGGTGGGTGGGGAACATATGGTATTTTTCGGTGTCCTGGTGAGGTTCACACCAGGCAGCAACTTCCCGACAGGGAGTGTTGTAGATACAGAGAAGGACTCCAGCAGCTCTGCTGGGTGACCTTCATTACTGAAATTAACATGCATGCCACTCACAGGCACGCTAGGCTAGGGTGAACGCTGTACTATAAGCATGGGCAGAGAGGAGATGGGCATGGGGCATGACACAGCTGCCCGGTGAGAAAAACTAAAGAATAAGGTTTAAGAAATGGGTTCATCAAACATATACATGGTGAATAAAACCAATACAAGGATTGTTATGTTAAATACTAGGTCATTTATGTATTATTATTATTATTATTATTGTCTGTTTTTATTACTATTATAACTAATTCTATTTTTCTTGTTCTTTATGTATATTTTTTCTCCTATGTCTACTTAATGTGTATTTGTGTTATTCTGATGTGTGTACATTGTTTTTCTTTTGAGCGGCTGTAGCACAGGAATTTCCCCAGTGTGGGATTAATGAAGTCCATCTTATCTTATTCAAAGTAGGACAGTGAAAAATTAGATAAAGCAATTTGTCATTGCCAAATTAACTAATACTTTATTGTTCTGTACTTTAGACAAATGAGACCATAGTTGAGCCTCAATACAATACACAGGATGTACTATATTGCTATCCCTTGTGTGACCAGAGGGGCTAATACAGTAATGTGCTACCATGCAAATGGAAACTAAAAAAAACATCAGGCTCCACTGTCAATCTGTAAGACTACAAGACTTGCAAATATAATTTCCATTTACCCACTTCAGGTTGAGTGAGTCATTGGGGTTTCCAAGTGGGCACGTCACCCACCAATGTTTTGTTGCGTAACACCCATGAAACCTCAAAAAGGCTAAATTGCACAACTGTATTGCTTTTTTGTTGTTCCTGCAATATGAATTTCCACAATAAACATATTGCAAAGGGCAACCCATACCAATGCAGACTCATAAAAGCTGGCAGCTCCTGGTCCCCCTGCTGTACCAGAGCTGTAATAAAAAGCCCAGCCCTCAAACACAAACATAAATGCCAGGAAAAGGAACACTGGAAATGCATAATATAGATGCAGATCAACTTTTATTATTCATTATTAAGAAAAACTCTTATTTATTTCTGGAAAAAGCCAGAACCACAGAGGTGCAGCTTAAAAGATTTTGCAATGAAGCTGTTGTAGCCATGTCACATACACAAAATGTCTTGTTAGTCCGGAATGATACAGTAACTCTAACAGGCTGTATACGTAAATTACACTTCAGCTGTGTTTGTCAGATGTCCACATTTCAAGTTTCACTTGCAATTTACGGACATAACTGCAACCCCCAGCGCCTTTTTAGACTTCAAGTCTGTTCGTCTTACGTGTATAAAAACAGTGATTGTGTATTGGGTTGCGAGCGCTGCCCAAATGTGGCTGACCACACAGCAGTACTGCGGCTAAGCACATAACAGAGGACTACAGCTACTGCTGTGCTTTTTTTATAGGCGGGCAATGGAGACAAGTTGCAACATCCAATCCTCAATGTGGGCCTTAATTTATTCATGTTTTCCCAGCAGATTTTAAAAAGGAAACCCCAAATGCATAATAGATATGACAAATGTTACTGTTATCTGGTAATAAGTTAAAAGATAAGTTGAGCATTATTTAATTTTATTACACAAAAAACAACCAGTTCAATCAAGGGTCTATATTTAAGGTACATACAATTAGAGAGATCATGAACTACATTTTTTTTATTGTGATGGTGATATGGGATGAGTAGGCTACAAATAAACATAGAATCTTTCTCCAAATCATGCAAAAATGGCTGGTCAATTAAATAAATGAATGTACAGCCATTTTATAAAGCTACTAAGCCATTACACATGCATTGATGCCATTGACATCAGGCATCAAATGTCTCTTCACAAGCCTACAATCATAGTTAAAAACACTCTAGTGTCAAAAACCCTGACTATAAAAATCAATACAAACAACCAGCTTATTGCACAACAGCTAATGGGCACTTTATTCAGGAACTTTTGTTTGTTATTCTAGAGCTGATCGATGAAAGAACACAGAGGCCAGTCAAGGTGAACCATTAAGAGGAGAAGAGACCATTACCTCCTACTTTCCACTGCTTCACGACCCATTTACATGCCTGATCAGGTCCCTCAGCGCAGAGGCATAGCAAACAAAAACAATGCCAAATTGGTCAGTAAGCGGTTCTGATTTGTAATAGCAGAAGAACAGACTAGTAGGACTGCTGTGTTGTCTTGACAGAAAACCTCATACATTTGTTATTAATCTGCCTGTCTGATGGTTAGAGATTATAAAGGAAGATAATGAAGACAAGTCCATGTGTAAGAATATGGGTATTACATATTAAAAATGTTGTTTACAGAGCTGACCTGGAGAAAATATCAAAATCATTTTCACTGATCAGAAGCATATCATATGCAAAGCAAATATGAAAACTGACTAAAACAGTGGAAATAAGTTTATTTATTCAATTATACAATGTTGGATAGTACGCTTGTAGGTTGCACAGTTAAGCAAATTGCAATAGATTTTTTGATGGAGCACATTATTCAAATAGTGACCCAAGGTCAGATGACACACTCTTTAAACATACTGGTAGTTAATATTCTACTGGCCACTGCCACAAACCCATAGACTTTTATTGACCTGCAACTGGCGGCAGCGCCAAAGTGAAACTGCAGTGGTGTTATTCTCTGACATGAGATTTGGCTTTCTGTCAACAAGACAACTTAAGTCCAAAGGGCTAACACCACCATGGTTTCTACATAAAGCTCTAAGTGACACAGGAACTAGCACTGTAGGTCAACGCATTATTGAAGGATCAAGCATAACTCTGTCAGTTCTTCACTGAATGATGATCAAAAGAGTATGCTCATAAAATAAAAAAGAAAGTACTTGTGATGCCATAGCCTGTCCTCAATATATGTTTTCAATATGAAACACTTCTTCAAAAAAGGAAATGTGTGTGTGTGTGTGTGTGTGTGTGTGTGTGTGTGTGTGTGTGTGTGTGTGTGTGTGTGTTGTGTGTGTGTGTGTGTGTATGAATGCGTGTGGGGGGAGAATAGATAAAAGAGCCATCACAGAAAAAGACAGGAAACGATGAATAGATTAAATATGGACATCATGTATTCAAAGGTCACAGAGCAGGACAAAAAAAAAAAAATCTGAATAAAGCCTCACAACAGATGGGTGGACTCCATCTCAAGATCTGCTCTGGAGAAAGTGCTATCACATTTCCTTGAATTCATACGTCAACTGTGAATGAGTACATAAAAACAGAAAACCAACATGAGGTCATTAACTTGTTAATCAAAAGGCATTTGTGCAGCAGTATGACTTCAGAGAATAGATGTACATTTGAAACAACAGCCTTTTTGTTGTTTTTTCTGGCATTATAATAAAAAAAATATTTCATAATTCTGATAAGTTTATCAGAAAAGGCCAAATTCAATTCCGTTATTTCTTTTGGCAAGACATGTTCATTTCATGACCATAATAAAATGCCTTGATTAAACGTACAATATGTAACTTTCTGCCACTAGGGGTCTCTCAACCAAAACAATGGACGGTAAAACTGGACTTTTGATGACGTTGGGAAGTTGCGTGGAATTATGGGAGTTTTAAGTGTTAAACACCTTCGCTGCCAGTTAGAAAGCATCAGTTCACGGACGAGTTTACACGTTCAAGTTTATTCACGTTACGTGTATTCATTCTAATAAAATAGCTGCAGTTTCCCCAACATAATTACGTTTTTCTTGATTAGATTTTCATTTGTAGCTGACCAGTTAGCTCGTGAGCCAGCAAGTTAACAGTAGCCAGCAGCTAAAACACAAAATATTTCACATATCAGTGTCACCTTTTGGATCGTTTCAACACCGGTGCGGACGGGGTTTGTTGTACGCGGCTAGCTATGCGAATGCGAGGCTGAGAGACAGGTGTGGGTGGGGATTGTCGGGGAATCTCCGACAGCGAAGCCAGGACGTTCGATGCCGGTTGTGCAGCAGCAGAACATCTCCCAGCTGCCCGGAATTATCTCCCCTTCACTTTTCAGTAATCTTAACTTTTCGTTTTGGTGCTTAACTCACCTTTTGTCGGGTTAATTTAGCTAACCGTAAAGACAGCTTAACGCGAAGAGGGGAGAAATTCGGCAGGGAGGAGATTTTCAGCACATACACCGGTAGCGCTGCGGAGATGTAGCTAACTCTATGGATGGCCGCTTGTCAGTACCCGATCCGTTCCACCTGCACAATCCGTTCTGCGCATGTGCAAGATGACACGTATGCCATGACGTAGGCGCAGATGATAATGCTGCGTTCATTCCACCACCACCTTGGAATAACGGCACCGCTTCCACCTGCACGATCCGTTCTGCGCATGCGCAAGATGTTCACACGCTAGCCTCCAGCTAACGTTAGTTAGCTAATAGCTAATTCGGCGGACCGCTAGGTGATTATAGCGGTCTGCCGTTAGCCTCCCCCGGGAAGCTAACGTTAGTTTAGCTAACGGTTAATTCGGCGGACCGCTAGGTGATTATAGCGGTCTGCCGTTAGCCTCCACCGGGAAGCTAACGTTAGTTTAGCTAACGGTTAATTTGGCTAACCGCTAGCTGATTGCAGCGGTCTGCCGTTAGCCTCCACAGTTAAGCTAACGTTAGTTTAGCTAACAGCTAATTCGGCTAACCGCTAGCTGAGACAGCATGTAAACTTTAAAAGACCCTCAAAATAAAACTTGAAAATAAACGTTAACATATATAACAGCTGTTACGTCAGTTCTACTTTACTTGTGCTCATTTAAAATACAATCACTCAATACTTGTCTTTATTGTTATTACTGTAATGTCTTAATATAGCTGTAGCCTGCTTTTCCCATTAAGTTTGACTTAACGTTATTTTAGACTGAATCTAGCTGCAGAAACAACGTAACCAGTGGGGCGGTGCCTGTTATTTCGAGGTGGCATGAACGCAGCATTATCATCTGCGCCAACGTCATGGCATACGTGTCATCTTGCACATGCGCAGAACGGATTGTGCAGGTGGAACGGATCGGGTACTGACACCGCTGTTGTGACTCGGTGCCTGGTCTGATATGGTCCGTTTCCCGACGTTTAATTAAACTGCCGTTAGCGTCGTAAGCACCAGGCACTGGAGATAAGTTCTGGCCGGGGGGTTGCTGTAATAAAAGTAGCTGGCTGATAGCTGACTGGGGGCTAACGATAGCTAGCTAGCTATATGTCCCGGGGCTGTTGTCAGCTGTCATCCCCGACTGAGTCTCTCTGATCCGGGGGAGTGAGGCAGACAGACCGGGGTGTTCTAGCTGGCTAAATTAGCATTAGATTAATCGTCTATCTATACATTTAACGTTGCTAGTGAAGTTATTCGTGGGTTAGCCCAGTCCTGTTAACTGTGGTCGAAACAGTCATACTAAAGCGTGTTGAATGATGTTGTAACCTCATAATGTTACCCACAAAACAGTAGCATCAATGTTAGCTACTTGTCGATATTGAACTTTCAAAATAAATAAGGTATCTGTTGTATTACTGTGATAAAAAGTGGGATGTAATTAATCACAGTATTACGGTTACAAGTATTTTTTTTCTGTGACATTGCATGATTTACAATTACTCCTGAACGTATCATCTTGGTGCCAGTGTTCTGACGGAAGTTAGAGTAAATGGAGGGTGAAAGGTTATATAACGCCACTGACGGGCGACTAAAGGAAACGTGCCGTGTCTGAAAATAAAATAACAGATTTCTCTGGGTTTGACATTTGGTGGAAACATTTGGGATAGTGTAAGAACACAACTCATAAAAATATATAACATAGGTATGGTCATTTTTAGACATTTTAAAGCAGAAATGTTACATATTGTACCTTTAAAGAACGTCTTATTGAAAAAGACCGCACAGCATAACTGATTGTGTTTAACAGACATGGTAACACCTGCCAATTATTAGGAGAGTGAGGAGATGTGTTTTTATATTTTGAGAAATTGTGCATGTCGATGACTCAAACTACAAATGTGATTATAGAGACATCTATTTTCAAGCTGTCAAATGTCATTAAAATACACATACACTACAAAACGTTTCCACCAGTAGCAACTTAAAACTATTTGGTAAAAAGAAACAATCAAGGGCCAAGACTGGAATTCGGAATCAATAGAAATTTCTAACCTGAAACCAATTAAACAAATGGGGGAGGAAACCTAACTGTCACCACAATGAGTGGTAAGCTACCAACCAGGATCACTCTGAAGCTACTGTATAATAGATGTAATGTGTACAGGGAGGCTTGTCAAAGCTTTGCCTTTACCCAAGTTATTATAGCTTCAGCATGTTTGACTTAATCTCTGCATCATAAGGACACGCCCAAACATACGTATACTGTATAAAAGACATTCATACAAAATGATTGCATTCTATACAAGTTGAAAATTAAATACTTAAATACTTCCAATTAAACTATGATCTATCCAACCTTTAATGTTGATGGTGAGCGGTATGTACCTCTGTTTCTAACTTGGCTAGAGCAGGTTGCTCCTTTTCAAGACCGAGATGATTTCTATGATAGCTGCGACAGCTACTTAGGTGTATGAAAGACATTTTAGTCAGCCATATGAAAGAATAAAGATCAAGTACAGCACAGGCCAAAAGTTTGGACACACCTTCTCATTCAATGCGTTTCCTTTATTTTCATGACTATTTACATTGTAGATTCTCACTGAAGGCATCAAAACTATGAATGAACACATATGGAATTATGTACTTAACAAAAAAGTGTGAAATAACTGATTACATGTCTTATATTCTAGTTTCTTCAAAGTAGCCACCCTTTGTCTGGATGACTGCTTTGCACACTCTTGGCATTCTCTTGAAGAGCTTCAAGAGATAGTCACCTGAAATATTTTTCCAACAGTCCAGAGATGCTTAGCACTTAGCACTTGTTGGCCCTTTTGCCTTCACTCTGCGGTTCAGCTCACCCCAAACCATCTTGATTGGGTTCAGGTCCGGTGACTGTGGAGGCCAGGTCATCTGGCGCAGCACTCCATCACTCTCCTTCTTGGTCAAATAGCCCTTACACAGCCTGGAGGTGTGTTTGGGGTCATTGTCCTGTTGAAAAATAAATGATGGTCCAACTAAACGCAAACCGGAGGGGATGGCATGTCGCTGTAGGATGCTGTGGTAGCCATGCTGGTTCAGTATGCCTTCAATTTTGAATAAATCCCCAACAGTGTCCCCAGCAAAGCACCCCCACACCATCACACCTCCTCCTCCATGCTTCACGGTGGGAACCAGGCATGTAGAATCCATCCGTTCACCTTTTCTGCGTCACACAAAGACACGGTTAGAACTCTGTGTGGCATTCATCTGGTCTCTAATCTGAGCTGCTGTTACCTTGCGATTTCTGAGGCTGGTGACTCGGATGAACTTATCCTCAGCAGCAGAGGTGACTCTTGGTCTTCCTTTCCTGGGAAAGGTCCTCATGTGAGCCAGTTTTGTTGTAGCGCTTGATGGTTTTTGCGACTGCACTTGGGGACACATTCAAAGTTTTCGCAATTTTCCGGACTGACTGACCTTAGTTTGTTAAAGTAATGATGGCCACTTGCTTCCCATTCTGTGACAATAAAGCACTCCTTAAGGCAGATTTATGCTTCTGCGTTAAATCAACGCCGTGGCTACGTACGTAGGTATGTGGTGATACCGACCCTACGCCGTAGCCTGACGTGCACCTCTCAAAATGTAACTATACGTCACTCAGCCGTGGCTTGGTAACGTTGCATTTCCCCCGACTCATTTCCTGGTAAATAAAATCAAGGAGAGGGTTAACTTTTCCCCACCTTGGTCAGAAAGCGCAGGGGACACTTTGTTTCACTCACTATGCCTCTAGAGTCGAGAGACACACACACACACACACACACACCTTGTCTTAAAGAGATCGACCCACACACCCACGCATAAGTACAGTATAAACTTCAGGCCACTCAGTAGGCTACGGCGAAAGCTCTGTGTGGAGCCTCCCCAGAACCATAAATCAAGCTTAAGTCACACTGTGGGTTATCTGAACAATCTCTTTTTCTGATTACCGGACTGGAGTTTGACTTGACCCCAAGGATGCTCAAGATTTGTTACTGGCAAAGAGAAAAACCTTTGTCTAAAAAAGCCATTTATTCAAATATTACAACAGGCTGGCCTTCATATGATAACTGTGACAAAAATTGATATAATGGAAAGCAGTGTGTGTATGTCTGTGTGTGCGTGGTAGTGCGGCCATGAGTGTATGTATTTTCCAAAATGGGATCTGATGTTCCCCACAAGGTCCAATTAGTCAGGTTCAGTAGATTCAGTGCTGTCTGTGTGCATCAACATCAGTCATCTAATGGCCTGATCCAGCCAAACACACAAGGCTGCATTCACAAATAAAATTAAAACCAACAAACACACTCCCACCACCCAAACTAAACCGCAATCACTACCTGTAGCCTGTACGCCTGGTTTCTGGCCTACCTTCCCAGACATGAAACCAGCAGCACACTGGACAAGTGTCCTGCACAGCTGTGCATGTCCGTTGGCGCTGCCTGGACGCTGCACTGTCTCTCTCGCTCTCCAGTCTTACTTTCAGTTCTTACTCACACTCTTTCACTTACTTGCTTGTGGCCTCTGAGCGGTAAAGGATTAGAGAATGACTAAGTCAGGGATCTAGGAGAATGTCTTGGAACTTGTCCCAATTGCTAGCATAAGCAAGATGCACTGTTAAGCACTAAAGTTGGCTCATGAAAGGTATAGCCTTGAGTGCATGTTGCTCAGGGGGTACAAATCTTTAACTGTGTTAACCTCAGATGCAAAAATAAACGGATCTGTTTATTGAAAGTCATTCCTCCTTATTCCTCATTTCCAACACTGCGGCTCAAATATTTTGTATTTATTTTAATACAGAAAAATAACATGCAAAAAAAAAGATGAACATAACAGGATAGTGTCTGGTATCAATTCCAACTCTCTGCACATTGTCTTGTAGACTGCAGCTTGACTGGAGAGATCTGCTTGGAAGGCAGAATCCTTCTCCGTTTGGGGCTGTAGATAAATCATCCCCTTTCTCCGAGACTGATAGAGTTAATTCCAGATACACTGGCTAAGCAAATCCATGTGCTTCACTTCAAAATCAATACTAGCTGTTTTAAAATGATATAAGAATCATCAGGCTCAGCCCGCATGTAACCATGGAATCAGATATGGCTTTGAATTCATTACATCTGATGGTATCAATCCTGCTGTGCCTTATTAGAACCCATCACAGAGAAGCTTTTTTCTTACTATACTCTGACAACTGTAGTCTGACAGCATACCAAACAGAGGCGGAGAACATTTCTGCCAAGTCTAAGGGACTGAAAATCAACAAAACTAAGTGAATGACTGGAGAAAATAGTCACCTGCAGCAAGCTTTGTAAAATCAAGTCTATTAAAGTGTATTTTCATCAGTGACTTCAGTAAATTCACTATTGACAAGAGCAAAATATAATTTAAATAAGAGTTTTTAACACATCATCTGGTATCCTTCATTCAAAAACATAGAACAAATGATTGCCACTAGCCGCCTTCATGCATTTGGTCAAAATTCCCCATTAGACATTCACTTTGCTCAACGCCTGCAGGACAAAAGGAGGATGCATAATTTACTGAGAAGCGATATTAAAAGCAACTGAGGCATCAGAGCATTGAGAGGCTGCATGTTTGAGGAAATTCCACTCTGTAATATGGTATGTAGTAGCAGCAAGTTTGACTTCCTGTAGTAAATGCCCAGTTTGCAAATGGATTAAATGTCCAATGAAATCTTGAAATCATGAGAAATGAGACATGCCTGCAATAGAAACTGCCGAGGTATCAGTTTGTGACATGACTCATGAATAAATAAATAAATAAATAAAAAGTAAAATGTATAGCTATACCTGGACCCTGGCAGACAATGAACGTGAATCGCAAATGAACGGCTCAGCAGTTCTTGGTCTCTATATTTACGAGTAGAGGTGGGTGATAGGGAGGGGCATATGCAGTCTGCATTGTTCTCTAATCTCAGGGCTGGAGGGAGAGAGCCAAACTAATATTTACTGTGAGAGCTGCAATCCCTTTCTGCAAAATAGTGTAATCGATAATTCTCAGTCCTTGCCATCACTTACAGGCAGTTAACAAGCCAGTTCCTCTCCCTGAGTAATGGAAACATAATTTTTGAGAATAGACTTTTTTTTTTTTTTTTTTTTAAAGATGATAATGCCATTTTATTTCTCTATTTTACTTATTCATGGAGAATGATAAGGGGGAAATTAGGGGTAATATTAACTATTGATTGGCAGATGGAAGATCCACTCACAGGGTTTCCCACAGGAAATTATTTAGAAGAGGTGACAAATCAGATTCTGATAAACCTCGTATAGTGGTAACTTTACAATAATTAGCAAATAACGGCCTGAACAATTGACATACCAATTACATGTATACATACAAATACTGTAATTCTAATGTGCCATGGATAAGCCATGCTCATTTATGTTGCAGAAATCCTAAACTCAGCCAATATCTCTGCCAGAGGGATGGGATATAGTGTGTGAATTTTCGTAGTATGTGTATTCCCTTTTAAAAACTCTGTAAAGTGTTGCAAAAAGTGCTATATAAATAAAATGCATTATTATTATTATTATTTATTATTAGAAAATAATGGCACGCTGCTTTTTAGTGTATGTCTGTGGTGCTGGCTCAGATACAGTATGCTTTCAGCTTTATTAGACCTATAATACAGGTTTACATAGAGCTGACAAGAGACATCTCCGTGTGTATAAAAAACAAGGATTGAGAGAAAATATCTACAAAAACATTGTACATGAAAGAAGAAAATGATGAAGATACTGAGCAACATGGATTTGTATATCTGTGTGGAGTGCAGACATGGACAGGAGAATCTGACAGTTGATAAAAGAACATGTATAAATTGATCAGCCCCTTTTGTCCAGGCAGATATTCTATTTATGCAGCACTTGAGGTATTAGACACCTTTCTGGCCATCAAAAGAATTTTAAATCAAAGCAAGACATTGGTCAACAACCAGGAGGGTGTGGAAGAAATGTGTCTCTGAAACTCAACAAAATGAAGAGATAAAGTAAGAGATAGTATGAGGAGACATATACTCCCCATCATCAATTTTCATTGTGGTGCTGAGGTTTTTACTTCACCCTAATTATGTTAAATTCTAAAGCAGAGGAATGAAGTCAATACAACGCATTCGCAAAGTAATTTCCCCTTCATTATTAATCATAGTCCACAGTTAGAAGGACCATTACTGTATGGCAAGTAACACACAATGCCAATCATTAGTCTTTCCATCCCACATCACAAGAAAAAAGCATTTCTGACTCGTGTTACAGTACATTTCAAAATCTCAAGCATGGTAGATAAATAACAGTAATCGCTTTCAAACTTTTACTTTCCATTTCAAACCCTACTCCTTTCCAGTAAAGACTATCAGAAGTTTGGACCCTTGAGATCTTTCCTCCCTTTCTCCACCAACATCTCTGATCTTTCCACTATCCACAGCTCCTCCCTGTCTCCCCTATCCCAGTTTAAGCCAGTATGTATGTATGTATGTATGTATGTATGTATATATATATATATATATATATATATATATATATATGTATGTATATATATGTATCTATGTATGTATATGTATGTATGTATGTATGTATGTATGTATGTATGTATGTATGTATGTATGTATGTATGGCAATAGTATGTATATATATATATATATATATATATATATATATATATATAAAAAAAAAAAAAAAAAAAAAAAATATATATATATAAAACACACACACACACAAAAAACATATATATATGTACTGAATAGTCCTCCTTTCTGTCTGAAAGTTTCATATATCTCTCAGTCTATAATAATAATAATAATAAGTCTTTCATGACAAGCAGAGTCACAGTGGGACCCTTGACTGAACAGATTTACTGGCTGCACCTGTATATTAAACACAAGGGAAATGCAGCCAAAATCTAATTTGTATTTCCATCCATTAAAATGAATCACTTTTATTCAATGAAATATGGTAAATTTCAAGCTTTTGGCCCCTTTCAGATAGGTCACCATCCAACTATTTACATCAATACAAAATTTAAAAAAATCTTATAATGGATATTAATATAAGTACACTTCACAATGGAATACACATTAAGACAAACACTGATTCTCTATGTACATTTTAAACCGTGTATAGTAATGTAAACAATTTACTGTACCAAGAGTCCTCAAATATGCCATCTGGCAGCATTTTAGCCATACTATACACTTCACACAGCTGGATACTTTTTGCAGATGTACCAAAGTTTTGTCAGCCAAATTGATGATAAATTGTACTGGAGGCATGAAGCCAGGGGGATTGTGTAGTGTCAATTTTCAAGCCAAAACTCTGGTAAGTCCCTGTATGATGCTGATTTTCGTCCAACAGAGAGCAGGATGAACTGTTGGTCAACACAAGATGAATACACTTTTAACTACAAAACATTTTCAAATTCGTAGCTACTGTTTGATATCAGCTGCTACTGTTAACATAACCACATCCCACTATCCCCCTACACGGGTTCTCTTTACTCCCTTCCTTCCACTCCTGACCTATTCTCTCACTAATGAAGTTCATTGTATTGATCTACTTTCCCCTGCTTGCAAAAAAACAAATGGCCCAATCAAGTACACTAAAGTCACTGC
Source organism: Perca fluviatilis (assembly GCF_010015445.1). Classification (NCBI taxonomy): domain Eukaryota; kingdom Metazoa; phylum Chordata; class Actinopteri; order Perciformes; family Percidae; genus Perca; species Perca fluviatilis. Next base: position 15,472,760 of record NC_053131.1, on the reverse strand, counting down.
AGTCAAACGGAGACAGATATATAAATTACTTGAATATACAAAGCATTCCGTTTGTGCCATTGTAAAGGCTTGAAAGGAGGATGACATTGGTCATTGGGAAGAACATGCCCAAAGCTCCAAGAGTTTTCATCAAGGAGGGCTGTGGCTTGTGAGACAAAATGTGTTCTTTCTGCAGGATATTCGAGAAATGTGTTGCAACTGCAGCTGGCAAACACCAAACATTGAACAACTTAAAAAGGTCCAATATGTAATATATGTACTGTAATAAATCCAAAAATGACACCAATGCCTCATCAGATATTAAGGAAACATGTTAAGATGAAATACTATCTTTTCTGACAACAATGCTAATGTCAGTATTTTTTCTTTTTGAAATTTACATTCCGTGACAGAATTTCTGTTTGTCTTTTGGCCTGTGTGTTGTTATCAACTGTCAACTGTTTGACAGCCAGGCCGGGTTGCCAGATATACCTGTAAAAACGTAAACCCAGCGCGCTACAGCTGTAACGTTAGAACAGCCATGAAAGCAGCAAACAAACGAACAGGATCAACGGAGATAGACTCTACCCGACCTTAAAAAAAAAACTGCATGTTTCTAACAGTTGCGTGACCAGAGACGAAACAAACCCCTGGTAAATATTGGAGATGTATTTGAAAGGTCGCAGAGTTGGCTTATTTCCTTCTGAACAGGTAAGCATTAGCTTCAGGCTAATTTATCACAGCCACTAGGGACGGGCATTTTATGTCATTTCAACATTTGTGTACTCATATTGAATTATATTACTCATATATTTGTGAGTACCCGAGTTGGTTACTCACAAAAACAATTGAGACACAGCCAGTAAAGTGATGACGACTGGTCCTGGCTAGTCCTGGCTAACGCCACCATGCTAACCCTGCTAACTGCTAACGTTACCGGAAGACCAGGCAAGCAGTCCATGGCTTTTTACAAAGTGTAGTTCAGCGTTCGGAGCCGACAATGGTGAGTTATTTTAAGCCACGAGAGGGGGGCTGTTAATTGGTAAGAGAAGACTGTGAGTTTGCAGTGTGTTTAGCGATTGTTGCCGTAATTCAACGTCTGTCAGTTGGGTACAGAGCTCCGCGTGAGCACGGGCTTCTATGACTGTCAATATAGCCAGCATCTAACGTCAGCTACTCCGCTGTGCTGTGAAGTAATGTCTGGCTATGTGAGACTAGCGTCTAGCAACATTGTTGTGGATGCTGTAGTCTCAGCCTGGCAACCTCCGTGAACTTCGAGTCTGGGGAGGAGGGGGCGGGGGAGACGACTCTCTCCAGTATTTTGAATTTGTACTGCAGTAACTTTTTTAAACACTAGCTGTCAGTATTACATATTGGATCTTTAATGTTTGTAAGTCAACTACTGCCAGTAAATCTCTTGCCTTATTTGATCAGTTGGCCTAAATATTTCAGCAAAACCACATACTACAAGGATATGGCCAATTTAGAATATTTGTTTCATTCATACTTTTGATTCCCCAAGCCCGCAGAAGCCATTTGAGACAAACAAAAGTCCTGTTTGTTTATTACTGTTTGAAGAATAAACCATTACACAGAAAAGAAACAGTGGAGAAAATGTATGTCAGAAAATGTATGTCAGCTGAATAGGAGGCAAAATTCTGAAAGGAGAATCCATCTTGCAAACAAGTTGACAGAAGAGAGTTGTTAGAGAGCCAGCAGTCCAGAACACTGACTCTGACTTTATTGTCGTGATGGCAAAAGTTTGCCTCTCAAGTCTACATCAAATGAAGTTGTTAAAACAGGGCCAAGTGAAGCAAACGGGATCCAGGACTTGAAATAATGGGCTAAAAACTAGGTCTCAAGAGTGTTCAAAACACAATCTAAGTGCTGTTTGACTAAAACAAATAACTACTTTCCTCAGTTCCTTCTTTGGTCTTAAGATTACTGCATATATAAAATAGATTCGTAATGAATTGCACTTATTCATCTTTGTGCAAGAACTCCAAAGGACCAATTCACCTTACCCCCGGCAGCAGGTGGCTACATTTATCAGTCAACTCCTTGACCTGAAGGAGGACTGTTATTATCCCCATAGTGCTGTGATAGATTAAGAAAATAGCTTTGTAAAATGTCTAGCATTATAATGCACTGCCGGACATTTGGTAATAATGAAGGAATGTCAATGCATTGTGAAATAAGAACAAACTCTTCTCAAACTGTAAGCCTTTTTTCAACCCAGACACAGATCATAAAAAATGTTTTCTTCATTTGAACCATTTGTACTTTCAATATCTTCAGAGACTTTGTTGTCGTTTTAATACAGCCAAATGAAATGTGTTGGAAAGTCAGTTTGATTTAGTAACTGAAATTGGTTATTAAATGTTTTGTTGCGAAGTTTCTCAGTTTGACAAGAGCAGAGCATCGGCTAATTATATGGATAGCTGACATTTATGAAGCTGGGGCTCTTCGCGCTTTTATTACAGCTCTCTCGCTCTCTCTCTTCCAATCCTCCCCTTTTTCCCCGTCATTTCACACTACACAGATGAGAGGAAGGCTCTGGTGTACAAGCTTTGTTTGCACAAAACAAAAGCTGAGAACATGACGAAGATTACTTCTTCCAGGTACGCAGGGAATTGAGTTGACACGGCGATTACTATATTAGTGAGCCAATACATATGGTAATAGTACACAGTATCAAAAACATGTGTGGTGTGGTCTTCTTCTCGAATAATTACCTCCTCAATGGTCCCTAAGTGGCCACATCGCCTCATCTTCCTGGGCCATTCCCTGCTGCCGTGTGCCATCAATACTTACACAACAACAACAACGGTACAAGCCAGTAAGGAGGCCAGAAACTAAACCTCTTCACTCTAAACACTCAAAACAAGAGAGGGAAGTCTTTAGGTTAAGAAGAACCACACCTAGTTGTGTTGTTGTAATGACCAGCTGGGACTGTGAGTGGAGCCCCAGGTGGGAACCACCTCTTGTATCACTTTAAAGTCAGATCAAAAACTTTTTTTACAGTTAGATCTTTGTTTACTGTATCATTCCTGTGGATAACACTGCATGCTCTAACCATCCCTCCTTTGAAAAATAATGGTTGGAATAAATCTCACCCAAATAATTGAAGTACAATCTGAACACAGGGATAATTTCCCTCAAGACTACCTAAATTTAGGAATATACAAGGACAGGAAATGCATTGCTACACCACAACAACTAGAAACAACTTAACAAAATAAATGAGCTGCAAACCACAGCTAACCACAAATAAATCCCTGAAGTCAAATATATTCCCTAAGCATACAACTTTATCTCATTATTTCTATTTCCCATCTCCTCTGTGTCTCCAGTGTAAGCAGGAACCCTCCTGTTCTAAACAGACTCATAAAGAAGGAGTGGAGCTGCACCAAAAGCAGCCAAAGAGTGAATGACGAGTTAGAGGGAGCTTATGGGGGGTGGGGAGGGGTCTTCCAAACCTACAACCACGTACTGCCTCCACCACACCAATCATCACATTCCTGCTAGAAAGAATCACCCTACTGTTTCTGCTGGAAAACAAGACACACACACACACACACACACACACACACACACACACACACACACACACACACACACACACACACACACACACACACACACACACACACACACACACACACACAACAACGACAAAAGCAGGGGCAGCTGAAACACAGGACTATGGTCAATTTGTGAGATCATGAAGCAAGATTGTTGGTTTGTTCAGTGAACAAAAGTGCTGTTTGGATAGAAGACAAGCAGGACTGAGTTGGACACTAGGGAAGGACAGAGGAGGGGATGATGCAGAAGGATGATAGACAGTTTGGCTTCGGTATAGAAAAGCACTGTGAAGACAGCGGTCAGAACCACTGGGGCATGTACTTATTTTCTAACATGACAAAATGAACACATGAACACACACACACACACACACACACACACACACACACACACACACACACACACACACACACACACACACACACACACACACACACACACACACACACACACACACACACACACACACACACACACACACACACACACACACACACACACATTCCTGCGCTTCTCTCTGATGCTCCGAAACGGACGACAGAAGCATCACTGCACGTGACGCTAGTTAACACTACACTCGACAGCAGGTAACGTTAGCCTACCGCTAGCTAGTAGCTGGATTAAACAGGGTTAAATGCTGACAGCTAGACGGTATAAAGTATGACTGTACTTCACTGTAGAGGATTCCAACAGCGGGACGTAACAGTGTGCAGATGCCGTTGTCGGAAAAACAACACAGACTGTGCGTTCACTTGAAACTGGTAGCCTCGTGGTGCATTCAAACTTATTGTAAAATACCCTTTTCCCATCTAGTGGTTGTTTTTGTCATTCAACAGCAATTTACTAGTGAAATAAGTTATTGTTATAAGTTATAGTTATTACATTATTATTAAATCATTTAATTATACAATATTGTCATTCCATCTCTTAAATCTTTTCATATTGCTATCTTCCCTTTCCTTCTCTTACCATGTACATTCTGTCTTAGGTCTCCTAGGCTAAGCTCAGATCACTCAAGCATTGAAGACCCCCCATCTTGGCCAAGAGGAGATTGGAGCAGAGGGGTTGAGAGGGAGGCTGACATGATAAGAGGCGGCGAGAGTGAGGGGTGAAGACGGTTCAAGTTTTAAAGAGTAGTCTGGCACAAGAATGAGAACTGCTGCAAGAACATAATTAGTCTAGATAAAGACTGCCATTGCACACTGATGCAAAGAGGTTTTGGCTTTCTTAATATTCAATATGCAATGCATCTTCCTAAGCGAAATGTGGGCTGTAGGCTATGTCTCTGCTCTCAGTAAATATTGGGAGGCCAGCTTCAGTCACTGCTGCTACACTGGCCCTGTGAGAAACCCACAGAAGGCAACATTGTTAACAACAGAGCACAGACCACCCGCACACCAATGCCTGGCTAAACCTCGCTAACAAACATTTGTCCAGACTCCCTGAGATGTTTAAAAAAGTTCTACCAGTTAGATGCAATGTTGAAGTAAAACTAAACCCGAAAATGCTGATAAGAACATGGCCCAAGGCTAGCGGTTTCCCCATTTTATTTCCCAAAATGTCAAACTATTCCTTAAAGTCATAGTTTACCTACACCTTAACGTAGCACTAACTATTTTAGAAACAGGTTGATTACCGCATCAAGTTTGTGAGTTTCTTTGTGAGTCCACAAGTCTGAGTCGCGTGTCTTCAAATGTGCCTTTAAAGTGTCAATCATGAGATGTGAAGCCAAAGAAAAACATTTCACATTGTGGTCAACTGACAAAACCAACAGCAATCCCACTGTTGAAATAAAACATTTTGGATCAACATTCTGAATCTAAAGTTCTGGTATTAACAGTAATTCTTGAGGTTGTCCATTTTCGAGAGGATTTTAACTGAGAAACATTCATGTATTTTCTAACCTTGAACTTCATACCTTCTGTATATTTTTAAAAACATGAATTCTTTATGGTTTTATGGTGCAGTGTTAACACCTCTCCGATCCTGATAAATATGTATCCATGGTCTCTCATTTTATTTCCATCTGGACTTACAGTATAAGGATGGGCTAACCTTGGCAACACACCTACAACCTAATATGTATGTATATACAGAAAGTCAGACTGATGTGTTCTTGGATTAAATAAGCAAGGTCATAACTGATCTGACTTTCTAAGCAGCTGAATATACCAGTGAGCTAAACGATCTGCTTGCCCATCCATCTCACCATGTAATCAATGGTCACAAGGCTGCTAATGATGAATGGAGTGAAGTGGAAAGCGCAATACACAAACTGGTGTGGTATGTAATCTATATTCTACATTAGGGATGTCACAATACCAAAAATCTAGTAGCCTGTACCGATACCACCAAAAGTACGAGATACTCAATAGCAAAGTCGATAACACAGTGTGTAAAACAAAACAAACAAAAAAAGTAATCGATAACAATTCCAGTGAAATATCATGATTCTTGATATCCAATTCCATACCACGGTAAAAAAATAAATCCCATGTCCTCCTTTATAAAGTGTAATGGCAGAGAAACCGATTTACTTTCTGTTTGGGAGATCCAGGTGAAGTTGTGAAAGCAGTTGCTGTAGATTTACGGTAAAGCCAGAGGCTGACTGCGGTCGGGTCAAGCCATCAGTGACCAACATGCACGGAGATGAGCGTTCTCTTAATACATCCATGGAGATGAGGTGCTCTGTTTTTCTGTGCCGGTCGGTTTTTATTCTTCTCCAGCATTTAGCGGCAGACTAGAACACTTGTAGGCGTATACTGCCCCCTGTCAGGTATGGAAGAATTGCATCCCTCAGTACCTACGGTACTGTAGAAAAAGGAGTACTGTCATGTTTTCAGAATTTTGGTACCGACTTGGTACCGAAGTACCGGTTTTCGTGACATCCCTATTCTACATGGCCTTGAACAAAATACTGACACTGGGCTCAGTTACTGAATGTGTTTAGCAGAAAGTAAGATATCTTTGTCCCACCAACAAAGACACATGGGTGCAAAAAAGATGGGAGTGATTGTACAGTTGTCAAAAATCACTGGCTTCATCTAAAGATATTCAAATAATCCCTGTGCATCATATGATTAAGTAGATCTTTCCTACATTATGTTGTTCAACCTCCAACTGATCAGGTGGGATGGAGAAGCTTTTACTTTTTTTAAAACAAACACCAAAGAGATAAACAAACACTACATCAAACCACGCAAAAAGATGTGCACACTAACCAAGACAACAGCATTAGATTCTCAGCATATGACACACACAAGACAGCCTACGCATACAATTAAACATGTGAACCAACCCACAAAATAACATGCCTGCATAAACAAACATGTGCATGAATACATCCATAATCATGGATGCCCACATGCTTCCCACAGAAAATTCACATATTAACATGAAGCATAAATGAGTGTGTTTATGTGTGCACACAGATTTAGGTTATGATTGAGTGTCCCAGTTATGCGTTTGTGCACAAGTAAACGTCATGTCCTAGATTCAGAAACCTGGATAAGGCCTTCTCCCGGTTTGAGAAGCCTGGATATACTTCAAGACACAACTGCACATACATTACCAGAAAGCTGGATACTGTTCCAATCATGTTAGAGCCATGCTTACATCATATACCTGAGGACTAGGTTGGCTTACACCAATCAAACTAAGTTAGGTAGTTGAAATCAAGGGGATGGCATTCCTTAATATGATTTCGAAACCAAAGCCAGCAACCTGTAGCTGTCACACATAAACACACATGGATGTAAACAATAACGGCAAAAGGAGGTGTGAAACTCATGAGGATTGCTCAAAGGAGCAATGGGATGGGAAAGGAAGAAAATGTGTTTTGCTCTCAGCTCAGAAAAAAAGACCAATAGGCTATTCCGGTGAACTTTCACAGTGTCTTATCTAGCTCAACTGGCTCCACATCTCTGCTGCAAAACATTCTGTGGGCGGTCCAGTGTTTCAGCCCTGAGGTCCAGCCATAAAGGCACCGCACGAAGCCCAGTGATCAAAGAGAAAGCTCACTAACCAACTTGGTCCATGTTGAGCTTTTGGCTCAGCTCCAACACTTTCCTATGTCATCAAGACCCCTGATGTTGTTGTGAAAGCGCTAACATACGTTTCTGTGTGTAGTTGAGGAACTCCGTGTGAACATGAATGTGTATAAGATCAAAGACATCATAGAAATCTCAACACAGCACAGCCGAGAAGCATCTATCCAGTCATGGAGGTGAAGAGAAGCCAGAGCAAGACCGCCGACTTTAGTTTTGTACCATACTTGGTACAATAAGTCAAATAATGAAAAAATTTTGATAACACAAAAATTACAAAAATAAATGTTGCACAAACCATTTAAATGCTTTAGGGTGTGTGACCAATTGTTGCATATTAGCTCTAGTCTGCAGACTTTCGGTTCACACTGGCTTATGACAAACAAGTCATGAAGCACTTCCAGTCACTGTGCTTGAAGGCTTTATATCCTTACAAAACTCACAGACAATGCTTGATAGTGACAGCTAGAAACAACAGCTAGAAAACTAGGAAAGAAATGATACATCCTGACTCCATACTGCAACATAACGTTGAAAATGGTTACCATGATTAGCAAAGGAATCAGTTTAGTTTAGGGCTGGGACAATTCCATAATCATCGATTACATAAATGCGTCGACACAAATAATTTGCGTCGATGCGTCACAAAGTAAAATAAATAAATAAAACTTGCATGCAAATTAATTAATGTAATGCGGAACTACTGTAATGCGGAACTACTGTTAGATAGATGCGGGTTCTAGGGACACCCAATCTGTAGCCCTGCCTTAGCTCTGAAGCTAGCCGAGCTCCTCCGCCTACATGCAGTTTTTTGTCATTGAGTGAGTCAGAGATAGCAGCACGAAAGGACGAGTATGGCGAGTGGTAGCGACCCACAAGAGTTAGAGGACCCGCCGGCCTCTTTAAGATTGCAAGTTTGGGAAAACTTCGAGACTGTATGGCTGCAGCCTGGAGCCTCCCGTGTCATGTCCTCTCGTCTCATGCCGTCCCCACCTCAAAAACATCGGTCTTCGGGTCAGTTCCAGTAGTAGGCTACAGGCGAGAAAGCGGTGGATAAGACGAGGACTGTGTGTCGGCGTTGTTCAGCAGTTGTTGGGTATGTGAATGGAAACACATCTAACATGCTACCGCATATCAGACGCCATCACCCAGATGTGCCAATCACTGGAACGAGACCAAAATAAAACTGTCACAACGCATTGTGTTCTCACCACAAACCACACCAGATTTCACTCGGAAGTAGACTAAGATCCAGACCCAGACTGGTACCCGCCAGACTGTGATAGCACACTGCACAGCAAAGTGGACAAAATGCAGCCGTTTGTCCAAACCACACCAAAAAGGTTAGAACATGAACATGAGTTCAATCATGTACCAAAAACATGTAGTAGCATCTTGTCGACTCAGATACTACTGATTTAGGCCTTGTGGACAAAAAGCCTCCTCTAATGAAAAACAGTTTATTGCTACAGGGAATTTCAGAATAGTATTGTTTTGCTGACATACAACTGATTTCTAAGATTTCACCCTAAAGCCAAATAACAGTTAGCTACGTGAGCCAAACCGATCTCGTTTTCCAGGAGCCACATGTAATTCTGAAACAAGAAGCACTGCTCTTCAAGTAGCAGCTGTCCAAGCCCTGTTGTTGCACTGATAGATGTACTGTAGATCTCTACAAGACAAAAAGCCATGTGTTTAGCCAATTCAAAAGACTCTGACACACCCACACTGAAAAGACAGCTCAAACTCATGCAAGTAATTTTCTGTATTCCCAGTATAAGTCTCATGAGGCCAACAGCATCCCCGGCCAGGCCTGAATAATATATATTTTTTAATGCCAAAAGTAACGCCAAATATACATGGTTGATACAATGCGTTTCCCCTATATTCATTCTGCAGTAACGCACTGCCATGCGTATCTGAACGAGGCAACTCTCTGTGGTAAATTCACGTCTGTAGCAGCAGGACAGTAGAGTGTGTTATTTTAAATGCTGAAGTCAGTTGAACAGGTGAAGCGAAGATAACGTCAGTAACCTACGGTTACAAACAGGCTCGGTAATGTACGACATGCTAACGTGATGGCGAATTCGGTGTTGTGTTTTTAGCTGAGCTGCACCAGAGACTACTCTGTTAAAACAGTTGGATGATGCCGTTTTGCCCTCACTGCTCTCCGTGAAGTTTGCCAGAAGTGACGTAATGTAGCGTTTCATGTGGCGTAAGCACTGCGCCGGACTCCGTTTAAAAATAGAACATTCCTCGTAAGGAAATAACAGGAGAAACAGGCAATCCAGCTTTAAAAGTGACCCATTTTCTTTGTAAATAAGCGTTGTGCGGTGGATCCAATTCATGCCAATGGGAAGAGTGGTTCACAGGGATTTTTAATCTCAAACTGATTTACCGACTATCAAAGTAGTTGGCGATTAATTTAATCATTTTTTATATGTTTATATAACAGCAAATGATCCTGGAGTTTGAGCAGTAGTGACGGCCTGGTGTTTCATCCTGGCACCCTGCTTGAGAGTGAAGTGCCCGTAGCGGTTTCTACAGTACAGCTCATCATGCTGTTAGCTTCCTTTACCCATGACATACCACAGATTACATAAATCTGCCACTGTATGGCCGCTCATCTCTCAACTATCACCTACTGTAGCCATGAGACTGTCAGCAGCCCCCTTCCCCCACCCTTGTACACACAGTGCTTTCACATAGTTTACACACAAATGCTGAACACTCAAAGTCCCACACACCAGCCTTGTATCTCCAATGTGCTGGGAGGCGCAGCCTGGTTTCACACTCATCGTTTGGCTATACAGTACATGCACAGGAACACAAACACAGACACAACTCAAACAATGCTTGGCTGGCTTAAAGAAATGCCACATGACTAAGTGAACTACAAAACACTGCTTGCCTTCACCACTGTTCATGTGACCACATGGGATACAAAACAGCAGCTTAGTCAGGAGACTGTTAGTATAGAGCAATGTCAGCAGACAAAAAAACTTTTAATAGGCTAACTAGTGCAAGACATAAATTCATAAACGGTGTAGTTTGATTTGTTTTACAACATTATGCAATATGATTTCACACATACAGCATATTGTAATTCAAAAGGATAATACGATACAAAATGTTCCTCCTTTAGAAATGACATCAACACTGAATCAACAAAAGGCTTTTTAGCACAAGGAAGAAATAGCCTGATGTCTCTGCTCATAATAAGCAAAGAGGGCAGTTAATGAATGGATGTTATTTTCTCAATCCTACGTTAAAAAAAGGGCCTTGACTCCCACTTGCATCCCCCATAGAGCAAACAGAAAAAACACCTATTCAGCTGGGTTATATAAAAAGTAAAAGTAAGAATGCAACATCTCACAGTCCCTTTAGTCACACCGTCCAACATTAGACCTCTCCATCCTTACAGCAAGGAGTCACTGACTGTAGCAAACTTATCTTGTTCCAACCAGAAGATGCAGAGATCTGGGGAATAAATCCTCCACTGATAGCAACGTAAGGAAGTTTGAATTGGCTACCCTTTAACACTTTACAAAGAATTTTAGACTTCTGTCCTCTCTCCAGGTTACACACACGCACTTACGCGCACTTATGACGCACGCACGCACGCACGTGGGAAATCATGAAATAACCAATAGACTTAGCAATTAAGCCACATTTGGGTTTCAAACTAACAGCTTCCCACGCAAGATCAATCTCTAAGATGTCCATATAATGTCATGTGTTTCTGTTGTAATTCTTGTAAAAATTATTAAATTATTTAAAAAAGGAACCTACAAGATCATATACTTGCATATGTATTTCAATTATGCCATGCAGTTATTAGGGTATTAACTGACTTTAATAGATTTTGGAGCAGCAAAGCTCAAACAGGATACAGAGGTGAAGGCTACTGCTGGGTATGTGATCACTGATGAGACTGGCATAAGAACAAGTGAATATCAAGCAACACTTATTTCCACATTAGAGGAGAAATTATTCATCATAAACCTGTCGTTAATTGTGACTTGTGCTTGACACCAATGGCTTTGATGCATTGGCGCCTTAAGGGCGTAAACACAGAAACTAGACTACTGGAAGGCCTTGATTTTGAAACCAAACAGAGTCTGCATTGGCCTTTGTGCTGTACTGATATACTTCAAATTCCTCTTAGTTGCCATTGAGCAACTTTGTACTTTGAGTGATGGAATCTGCTGCTGCCAAGGCAGAGTTTAATACACATTTAAATGGTAGGATTAGAAAATGTCGTTGATCTTCATAAGCAGTTCTGCTGGCACTGGAATTAATATGCTCTAGCTATTCTTCTTATGAATAATATGCATGGCTAATTCAAGCAATATCACAGGTATCAAACAAGCAATATCACAGTTAACGTTTAAATAGGGAGTAAAAAAACCCTCAATTTCTGTTGAAACTTTCTGTGTAGCTCTAAACTAATTAAAAAGGACTGACCTAAAGCCCAGCAGTAAATTGATTTAGTGTGTCATTTTATTGGCAGAGGAAACGTAAACATGCTCATCAGTGTGAACATTAATAGGACAATGAAGGGAGACGTGCTAAAATGTGACTTTGGGTGGCAACAACACACACACACACACACACACACACACACACACACACACACACACACACACACACACACACACACACACACACACACACACACACACACACACACACACACACACACACACACACACACACACACACACACACACACACACCTGAAGAGAAGAGATTTGCACGTGTCTTCTGACCTGAGACACAGATGAAAGTCATGTAGTCTCCTTGACCACCAGTGGCCAGGAAGGGGATCTTCTTCTTGGTCCTCCGCTTCACCTGCACTGCAGCAAGCATCTTCTCATCATGGGGTATGAAGACCTCCTTGTTGATGGCTGACTTGGCACTCATCTCTGAAGTTGGCAGGAGTGAAGCGCTGGCGAACAGTTTAAGTGGAGAGGACGAGATCCAATCCTCCTGAAGAGGAGAAGAGAACGGCAAATTGAATTAGCAGGAATGATGGACCGGACTAACTACACTAAAGTCTTGCTCACTTCTCACTTTCCAAACGTCTCCTTAATTACACATACGTTCTTACTTGCCTCTACTGGTACTTGGCCATCCAGATAGTTTAGTTAGATAAACTAGATAGTTGAGATAAAGTATTTTCATCCAATGAAATGGTCCATAGAAATCTATGAAAACTGTTGACAGTGTGTTCTGTGGATTATTGGTTGACAGATTATCTAGAGCAGGGATCTTCAACAGGGGGTCCGGGACCCCTAGGGGGTCCTCAGAATCAATGCAGGGGGGGCCTCCAAATTATTGCAAAATTTTGAAGTTTTTTCAAACATTAAAAAGTCTCAACATGAATCTAACATGTTATTAGCAAATATAAATCCCCACTGATTATAGGCTTACTGGCCTATAGGTAAGGTAGTCACTTAGATATCTATCCCCAGATACAGTTCATCCTACGGATTCACTGTGCCACATTTATGTTTCAAAATAAAAACGTGATTTATAAAATCATGCCAACAATTATTAGGCTATTTTAATAGCTTAGTATTCTAGGCAAAACATGTATGTATAAATGTTTTAGGCTGCCCTACAAGTTATTGTAGGCCCAGTTTAATATGCAACTTTTTATACAATATATGTAATAGGGGGTCCCTGCTCCGTCCCTCTTTCAGTTAAGGGGTCCTTGGCCTAAAAAACGTTGAAGACCCCTGATCTAGAGTAACAAGGTCCCTGATTCTGGAAAGAGATGTAATTGAATTTTTCTGGAGACAGAAGCCCGAAAATGTGTGTGTCTGTGTGTCACAGCCTCCTTTCCAAATTTAAAACATAACGTTTTTTTAATGCAAACACTGTGTCACATTTCAAGATATAGTGCAAGCATTTAAAACTTGAAATACAGTAGAATAATGACTGAAATAGCATTGATTGATACCATCATATACACTGCTTCATCAAACTATTAATCACCACACCCTGCACATAATGCAAAACCTCAAGTGTGCTTGAAGACACACACACAATCTGTGCGCCAAAGGCCTACCGCTTTGTACTTACATGAGTAAAGTAAGTCCCAAAGCCATGTGTACTTGCGACCCCATGTCACAGGTTCTCTGAGTAGTGAGCAGTTCAAGGCCTGATGATGAAAGCACCCAGTATTTCGTAAAAAAAAAAAAAAAGCACAAAAATTAAAAGTATGAAACATAAAATCTTCAGTAGCAGAAGCATAGTTATTTCTTGTTTCTGAATTAACCCTTCTATACAGATAAACACAGTAAGGCTGAAGTGAACAGGATAACTCATTCTGTTAAAGAACAGTTAAAATTGTAAAGCTTATGTCTTCTGTGTGTTCTGTTCACATCCTCAGCCTCGGGCGAATCACCCTCGGTCTCCAAAAGTACACACACACGCAACCAATCTATACACTCTCTACTGCTCAAAGTGTATTGCACGTTAAAGTAAAGGGCTCCAAAATGGAGAATGGCTGCGTCTCCGTGTGTTGCAATCAGGCTCCATGCTCCATCTCTTTAAATGCTTTGCCAGTGTTCTTCTTGGAAGCACTGCCACTCGCAGAGATGAAATGACTTCAGCTGAAGCTGTTCAGAGTACTGTTAAGTCTCACTGATACAGAACAGCAATCAAGTTTCTAGTATTACAAGCCAATGTCTACTAGGGAACGTATTTCTTGGGAATATACCATGAGAGACACAGCAGTACGTCTGATGGTGTGTGAAGGGACAACTGTGCTTACATGCAGGACACAGTCATTAAGAACTGGGTTAATTAGGTCCAAATGCTCTCATGAGGACAATGGAGCTTAATCATTTTCTCAGCCACACACACTCACTCGAGACACACAAGCACTCGCAACCACATACCGCAAAGCCCACCCTGATGAACCGATCTATCTGTCAGTCTCAACCAGTCGATGAATTACTCTACTGCGAGCCAGACTGCAAAAAAATTGCCTTGATCAAACTGGCTTGTAATAAATAACAGAGCACAAACACTTAAGTTGTTTTCTAACAGTGCAGTAAGCTTTAAAATGAGTGCTCAGCAGCTGAGGAGAAGCTATTGGAGTCAAAGTTTCATTCACTGATTCCCATAAAAGCAAAACCTGCAGCGGTACAAGGTTTACATGGACAGTGAAAAGTGCACAAGCAAACTTCTCTTTCCCCCGAAACTTAAGAGGCTGAAAGGCTTCCATTGTTGACTGGTGGTCATTGGTAAAGTAGGATTATGTCAGGCCGGAAGGAACACTTCAATAGCAGTGGAACATAAAAGCTTTGAACACAATACCATAACTACAATATAATGCAATCTAATAAATAGCCCTGCAGTAAGTGGTACTTGCATGAAGCTACTATTGTTAAATTTTTTGGTGAGTGTGTCATCTATGTGGTATTTTGTGAGACAGCATTTAGTGTGGGTTTCATACTGAATTGCATTACAGGGAAAGTTAATGTATGTGTACAGGGGGTCAAAAAAAAAAATATATATATATATATAGTTAAAGCATCACTTCTCTGACACAAAAAATGTTACATTACAGGTTTCACAAAAGGTCAAATGTATTGCAAGGCCACTTTGTTTTGTGCACTGTTTTTAGCAGTTTACGGTCTAATCGAATATCCTCTCTTTCTATCCATCTTCCTTTCTCTGCTCTTTCAGCAATAAACAAAAACCCGGGCCAAGATTTTGTGGAAAGTAATTAGAGAGGCTAATAAATATGCCTTTGGAATTCAAAGGATGTCCAACATCCCAACGTTTCGGCTAGGAAAATAGACCTAAACTTTCCTATAAAAATACGATACTCAAGATCACTACCACAAAGTTGTATTGCAAACGACCCTCTGTCAAAAGCAGGAAAGCTCTTTCAATCCGGGCCTTTTGAGCGAGCCAGGCATCATGTAATTACTGTGCTATGAGCTGTATGTGCAGCATGCCATACTGAGCTCTCAAAAAGACTGCAACACCTGTACTGTGCCAGTCCAACCTCAAAGTGCAAAAACAGTACCGCACTAAAAAAGTCTTGGACATCATGTTCTCTGAAAGTATCATATTCTGAGGACAGTCCTGAATGGGTTTCTACATTCACATCTTCCCCAAGGACAGTAGTTTAAACTTTATTATATCATGTATCAACCAAGCGACCTTGGGTACCTTGAAAGGCACTATATAAATCAAAGTTATTATTATTATCCAATCTACATACTACAATACTGTACACATACATTAATTTACATATGCACAGACAATGCCCTAAATGAGCTCACTCCTCCCCCTTGGTATCCATCCTTTAATATCGTCTTCCCTTCTCAATTACTGCATGGTACAATGAAGAAATTGTTGAAACGCCACTCGTCTTGTTGATCACTAGAACAAATTAGCCCAGCGGAGATCCTCTCTGTGGAAGCCCTAATCCGTAACATCTTTCCCTCTTCTCCTAGTTCCTCCAGCTTAGAAGGAACGCTGCCCACATCTCCCTGCAAGCTGTCACCAGGCAAAGGGGAGCGCATATTCCCCCTCAAGTGGCCCGCTGAAGCATGAAGGGAAGGAGGGATAAGGGGATGGGGGAGCGAGAAAGAAAACAAGCAGGAGGAACAGGAGGAGGAGGCAGACAGGAGCTTCTAGGCAGTGAAATGTAGCCAGCTACAATGCAAAGCTCATGGTTTGACTTTGAGCAGTCTAATGCAATGCTCACAATGCAGGGCTGAGTAGATGTACTGGAGGGAGCCAAGGAGCTGCTGTGGCTGTGAAAACGACGTACATATATTTTACGGCTGCTTATCACCCCATTTCCAAGCAGAGCCCCTTTTAAAAACAGTTCATTAACTGTGGCTGTGTATTGCCAAGCTGTCACAGGAGCAGCACCGTTCCCTTGCTCCCCTCTTGCCCAGTGTGTTAATGTGAAATCTGTTCAGTCAGTGCTCACGGCTCTCCCGGGACCTCTTTGGAGTGGGGTCTTTGAGCTAGCTGCACAGCCACTTGCTGTGCTCACATGCCCATGGGAACCTGCCAGCACAAGCTGTAGAAGCAAAGGAAAAGAGGACCAAAAGACAGGTGGATGATACAGGCCTCATCACACTGAATTGAAGATGTGTCACCATCTATAATTTCCTTTGGAGACATAACAAGTCAAAGCCAAACCTCCAGTTGACGCAGGCTATAAAAAAATCCATCTAGGAAGGAATTACCAAGTATATTTACTCTTCTGCTCATGTAATTAAAATGCTGGCAGTTGGCGTGGGAATTATTTAGACGGTGAGCCATTAGAAATCGATCACATAGATATGAAGTAGTGAGCTACAGTATGGATGTGGACTCGGAAGCTAACGTTAGGGTTGGGCATCGAGAACCGATTCCTACTTGGAATTGTTTCAAAAATTACGATTCCATCGGAATCGTTTCTTTATTGGAATCGTTTGGAGGATTTGGTTTCAAATCTGATCATGGGTTCCAAATTTAACATGTGCAAGTTTTGGTTCCCGTAGCGGCAAGACGCTTGTTGTGTTGGAGCCATGGAGCAGAATCGGAATCGTTAATATCCAAACGATACCCAACCCTAGCTAAGGTAGACTGAAGGACAACTGAAACTGTGACATGTTCTGTGTATGTGTGTGAGCTTGTACCATCTTTGAGGGGACGAATCAGTTTAGGACCATGAATGAGAACAGAATTTGGTTAAGGATAAGGGTTAGGCTACACACGACAGTAACCATGATCAGTCCACATACAGTAAAGGCAAAGAGTCTGCGTTACCTTATTTGACAGAATCAATGCATTTTCCTGTTATTTCTGACAATCTGGTAAACAAAAATGTATATTACACTTGAGTCAATGAAACCCCAATTAACAAACTGGATTAAAAAATAACATTAATATTTAAATAAATCACCTGTAGAGTCTGACACAGCCTGACTTGGGAGATAAAACTGAGATTAGCTCTCATATTCAAGTTTATGTTCTGCTTGTTTAAAGATTGTTTGGTAAATTGCTCTTAAACACATTAAGAGAGGATTTGAATCGCTATTTTAATTCCCAATTCTTATAATTTTGGTGCTGGGGAAAAACCCTGAACTTGGTACATGAAGCCTCAAGTGCAGTATTTGAGAGACAAGGGTGTACTTTAAATGTGCGCGTTCAGCAAACGCACTGCACTGGTGTGTCAACAAGCATTTTTTTGCTTGCGGGTGAGACAGCAACAGGACAAGGAACTCCAGTCAGTCTATCAAGAGGGAACAAGAGGGAAAGCAGTGTTAGAGGTATCGCTTGCAGCTGGAGTGTAGACTAAACCTTCGCTTAATAAGTATAATGTGCAAATGACGTTTTTGGAACATAAAAGATATCTGGCAAGGTAACCAATTTAAACAGATAATATAATCCTCCTCTAGAACAAATTCATCCCCTGTATCTACTCCTCCCACTCACATCTGACTGACTTTGGAAACTTTCAAAGACAAAGTCATTTCTTTCATTCCACACCGCACTCCCAAAAGATGTCTGAAAGAAGTAAAACGCTTCGCCTCATCTGCAGCTTCTCATGCACGTCTTTCATGTTGATTCAAGGCTCTGTATAAGGCCTTGATTTTTCAGAAAAACCTCCCCTGGTGCGAACATCTTCATAGATTACATCATTAGAGAGTGATGTCACGCGGTATCCAACATCGCCGCCACATGAACAGATGGTGAATGTTACCCCTCATAAAATAATTGAGAGATTACACCGTCTACCCTGCTGTTCATCTGAGGCCTGTACTACGAAGCAAGATTTGGCATTAACGAGGTAACTTCAGGTTCAACCCAGGGTTTTGGGTATCACGACGGTGGATCACTTGTTACCGGGTTAATTCGCCGTGGTAACTTAGGCTGAACACCCTAACCTGCTCAGGAGCAGGTTATGTTGGAGATTAGAGATAAACCGGTGTAAAAGCACCGCCTGCTGACCAATCAATACTCTATTGATAACTTAGAAGATCCGGTGGAGCTCGGTGCACGCAGAGAGAGAGAGAGAGAGAGAGAGAGAGAGAGAGAGAGAGGGGCGCTCATAAAAGTTAAAACATTTGGAGACCGATAACCCAGTTAACATTCCCTGATTGTTATTTTATTATGAAAGGAAGTGATATTGATAAACGTTGTGATTTACGCATTTACTGTAAATGAAGGAAAGCTGGCAAAAAAAGTTGGCTTTTTTTTGCCAGCTTTCCTTCCTGTTTTAGGAAGCAGCGACCGTATTGTGTTTTGCCTGTAAAACCGTGTGTGTTCTTCATATTTATGTAGAATTATAGTTTGCTCTTCTTATGCAAAATATGCGGCTCTGGTAGATGTTTGCGATTGGTCATGCTGTGCAAACACCGCCTCTTTTATGTAAACGCGCGCATCGCTGGATTTGGGAAACCCTGGGTTGATTGAACTAGTTGTTAACCACCGTCGTGACACAGCTTATGCAGGACCGCGGCAGTTAGGTTAGGTGAAGCCGGGTAACTGAAATAAATCCAGGGCTTGTTGATCTTGATTCGTAGTACAGGCCTCTGGTGTCAACGCCAGACTGTGATGTAATGAAATCTAATCCTACATTAGTGCAGCACTGCGCTACAAATGACAGACAAAACTCATTCTGGACATGAGTGGTAAAAAGATTTCAGTCACAGGTCACTTACAAGTAGGGCTGGGCAATATATCGATATTATATCGATATCGTGATATGAGACTAGATATCGTCTTAGATTTTGGATATCGTAATATCGTGATATGACATAAGTGGTGTCTTTTACTGGTTTTAAAGGCTGCATTACAGTAAAGTGATGTACTCTTCTGAACTTACCAGACTGTTGTAGCTGTTCTATTATTTGCCTTTTCCCCACTTAGACATTATGTCCACATTACTGATGATTATTTATCTAAAATCTAAGTGTGAAAATTTTGTTAAAGCACCAATTGTCAACCCTATATATCGCCGCAATATCGATAGAGGTATTTGGTCAAGAATATCATGATATCTGAGTTTCTCCATATCGCCCAGCTCTACTTATGAGTATCATTCAGATAGTTTGTTGTCATTTAAGCATTTTAAAAACACAAAGGAACAAAATGTGTTACCCAGACTCAGCAGCGTACACAATAAATAACAAGTGTTTTAGCTAGAATAAAATAAATAAAACCTAAAACCTATAATTAATAGAACACCGTTATAAAACCGAGCAGCATGTTAACAGAACATCAGTAGCTGCATGCAGTCGCCACAACAAAAGTGCAGAGGACAGGCTTAAGTCTGTGAGTTCATATCATGTTGGATGACAAGAGCCAATAACACCAAGATTTATTATGGTGTACAACTATACATTCTAGTAAATGCTGAGGAAAAAAACTCTCTGGTATTTCATAAGACATAAAAGTCAGTGAAAGTCCATCATTTTTGCAGTAGTTCTGTACAATGTACTTGGGGAAATCATCATCTCTCTCTCTCTCTCTCTCTCTCTCTCTCTCTCTCTCTCTCTCTCTCTCTCTCTCTCTCTCTCTCTCATATAACCTTGATAACATTGTACAAAGTGCACAATCAAACAGCAGTTCTAATTTTTGTACATACAAAGTCAAAAACAAGCACGATGGTAGGACAGCTTATTGAAGCTGGGAAAGATTTCAGGCCTGATTTAGCCGTCCAAGTTTTGTGACCAAATCCCTCAATCAGACCAACTCAATGTGCATGCCAGTCAGCAAAGCTCATTAACACAGTTCTTCTGCCATCTCAGACTTGCAGAAATCTTGAAATATGCTTAAGTTAGTCAAATCCGCTATGCTGTTTTAGTATGTACAGACAGGGTTTGAAAACAAGTGCACAGGGCTGAACGAGTGGAAACTACAGCACTAAACAATTAGTTTTTTTTGAACTCTCCCAACAGAAATGCAGATTCAAATTCAGCATCTAGTAGTGCTTTGTTTTTTAGCACACTCAGGTGAACAGCAAGGCATCTGGATTCCTCACAACCACATCCCAATGAAGAGTCTTTTCATGTGTATCTCCTAGACAGAATCACACAGTTTAGGCTCCTGGGCATGGCAATGTTGGCGAGACAAGAATTTACAGGAAAGGTTGTCTAATTAAAATCTGTAATATAAAGAGGTCATATGTTTTGCACAGACCAAAAGGAAGAGCATGACAAGAGGAAGGGAAGGGAGGATCAAACCCATTTTTGTCTCAAGATCATTTTTATAATTTCATTCTTTTAATTTGAGTCTTTAATGTGAGTTGTGTTCTCCTTTCTTCACAACATGTGAGGCAAACAATGTACATTGTTTACTATGGGACAAAAAGGAAATGTACACAAGAATAAACACTGCATATCCTGCTGATGTCTATTTCATGTTATAAAATAATGGAAACCATTGATCACAAAAAGAATAGCTCTTCATGACAGCAGGTTGGATAGGACCTTACTCTTTTCCCTCAAAAAGGAAAGATATGAGAGAACCCATCCATTTTCCTCATCTGCCAGGAAGGCATGGGCTAACCATGAATCAACTTATAACATGCCAGGCTCCCAAATGAGCTCATTCGTTATAGCCCAGCACATTATGACAATAAAACATTTGGGAAGGACTGGGCAGTAGTACTAGGCAAATAGCTGAAATGCAAACATAGAGCACTTACCAATTGATGTCTCAAACACAAATGCAGGATCATTACCACAATGATTCATTTATATACACTTGGCCAATGGCTTGAGACATTCACAATACAAAAGTGAATGTAGAATTAGTTTGCATAAGGATGAGCTAAAAGCAACAGCACTGTGTCAGTGTACATATACAGAATAACAACATGTTGATGATATAGGCCTACTTAGAGCAAAATAAGCAAAATGTCTGAGGTAAACTGACAAAAAAGATAACCCGCCTTGTGTCTAAATGTACTACTTCTCCATTAAATGTTTTGCAAATCAGAGGCGATGCTTATGACAATAGCAAAGAGACCATGCAGAGGGGGAAACCACAGTCTCAGTGATTCAAATTCCTTAAGGACTCCAAATCTTAGTGTCATTTGCGTCACACACTGACAGGCTGATTTTTTTTGTTTCCCTTTTCATTACATGACCCACTAAATAAACAAGGCGCCTAATGTCTTCCTTCAAGGATATCGGTCCTCTTTGACAACCGCACGAGCTGAGGTGGTGGACACACAGGGAGGGAGCCAGCTCGACAGTTTACATTATGCTGACGCTAATTGGACACTGAAGTACGGGGGAAAGGTATAAGCTTATGCTTTATGGCATGCAAGAGCAAATTAAGGCCTGAACTCTTGCATAGGAATAAGCAATATTTTAATGTAAGTGGGTTAGTTAACGCAATTGGGAGGCACAAGGGTAGGATTAGGAGCCTCACAGCTAATCTGAACCAAACGTCCCTCTAGGTCCCAACCTGTCACAGAGATGTGGAGACATGTGGTAATTGGGCTACAGAAATACAGTACAGACATTCAAATGAAACTCTTTTTTTTCTATTTTTCGATTTAGCAAAGAGCAAGCCCAATCATTTGTGGAGCCGAAAAAAATAACTCAAATTACAATAAAAAAAATAAATAATAATAAAATAAAAGATAATAAAATGAGTTAATGAACATGTCAACATGGTTTCTTTTTCTAACAAAAACAAGACAAAGTACAAGACTTCACAATTGGACACTGAAGATTCAAGCCTTGTTTCTCCAAGTTTGGTGATATTCAAATATTACTGACCCATTGAATAATCAAAAAAAAAAAAAAAAAAACATCCCATCCAGCCAAAACAAGGATGTTTCCAAAAAGATGACATTTTGGAAATGCAAGGGTTTCACCTGGGAACATCAAGTTGTAATTTGCTAGTTTTGAGGCCCTTAGGTGGCCCGTGGGGGCGCTAAGCAGCTGTTTAGTCTGCATATGCCTTGGGCTATAGTTCTGCTTCAGCAGACAACAAGTACACCAAAAACACATTTTCAGTGCTGTGATACTAAGAAAAAAAGCCAACCAGCAATGATGATCAAAATGTAACAACAATTAATGTTCATCAAATATTAATTAAGCAGGTGTTTTTTTTTTTCCAGCATCAGGGAAGATTGTGCCATATGGTTCATTTGTGCCAGCACAAACCATCATCTTCTTTAGAGCCTTAAAATGTGACCATAATGTTTGATGACATACAAGTAAATATTGTGATAATATAAAAGACGCGTCATATATTGCTTTATGAGCAAACAGACTGATGACACAGAAACACAGCCTACACTCCTACTCAGATAGTCAAGGTGGACTACACCCAAATTCACTTGCCTGGGCTGTCAGGAATTTCACTGGAATACTTGCACTTCCAAGCAATGTGTAGACGGGGGCCAAACTTGTTCTGATCAAATATTTAATTTAGTTTTTATTTTTTTTATTTCAACACCTCAGTTTATGAAGACAGCTCCTAAACAGGGAGGCGCGGTCCACCTCCGTGAACACCACACAACACAAACATGACACTTGTAGGCCTACAGATTAACTTGAATTATGCTGATTTTGTCAAAGGCGTAGACACTAGGCTAATGGTAAACGTTATCTTCCAACACAAGCACGTGCACAAACAGTTAATGAGCTGAACGCGCGCGCACTTGTTCCGATTCCAACCGTAAAGTGTTTGAAAGGTTGTTGACGCAGTATAAATGCTAATCGCAAATCAATAACGCGAAAACAACAGTTCCTACATCAACTACACTTTTCCCCACGCGGAAAACTATTAATGTGTACATTTACTTTTTTTTTTTTTTAAACAGAAGTAGCGTGGAGTTAGCGTTACTCACCGACGTGTTTCAGTGGTGATTTCCACGTGCGGTCCTCAAATCTTTCGGTTAATTTGTCCAGCTGCTGTCACAGTTCAGCCACTTTGAGCAGCCTTTTCCTTACTGTTAGCTGTCTTAGACTAAACGGTAGCCTTTGGTGTTTACCATCGCGTCGACTCCACTTCCACGACAGTTGTTGGTTTGTGAGCGGCGTGAGGAGAGTTTGTTTTCCTTGCTGCCGTTTCTGCGCAGACAGAGACCGTCTGTCTGACTGCGGCTGTGTGTGTGTATGTGTATGTGTGTGTGGGATGGGAAACCAGTAGCAGGTTCCCAGAGAGAGAGAGAGACACACAGAGACACACACACACACACACAAACTCGCCCGCCAATCACGTAACGTTACAGAGTCACATTACCGCGTAGCATGCATGCCGTTCACATCACATCTGCATGTTTTGTCAGTCTCTTTGAAGTGCTAAGAGACAAAGAAGAAAATGGGCACTGGGTGGATATTCGTGGGCTAGTAAATTCCTCAAAACACAATTTTTCATCTGTGACGTTAAAGCAGCCTGGTTAAGGTGTTTGGACTCAAAACCTAAACTTAAAGATACTCCTTTCCAGTGGAATTATCCTTACAGCCTGAATATTTTCTTTATGACAAATAGCAGAAGACATTCATAAGGACACTATACAAACATCACCTACGCTACATAACAACTGTAAGACCCAAAAGGTACATGCTAAGAATAGGAGTTGAAAAATACTGTTTGCTAACTGATAGGTTATTATAACAGTAGTGACAGTTTCTATGGGGATATTAGCTATTGGACTAATAATGGAGGCAAAGATATTCTTTTATGGTTTTTATTACCTAGTCTCTATGACTCAAACCTTGAATATCTCTGATCATAGTGGACGCCCCACACAATAACTCATGTTCAGTAGCTAGGGTATTCCCAAAGGTCACCATTAAATAAAAGTGGTTTATCTTATTTGAAATACTTGTTTAGACAATTCTGCACTGCCAAGGACTCATAACAAAGGCACACTCAGTCCTTATGGGGATATTATAAATTGAATTTGGTGAAAATTAATAATATTCCATGGTTTTTACCTTGTCTGTATGACTCAAACATTAAACAGCTTTCGAAAGTGTGGCTAAGTGAACAAAAACTAGGACATTTAGCCTTTTTTTTATTATTATTACTTGTTTGGACACCTGATGAGGTTACTGGCCACGTAACAGTGACTTTGAGGCTATATGGATATACTGTAATAGTTATATTAAGGAAATAGCTTTTAGTTTTTATCACCCTGTCTCTGGGACTCAAACTTTAAATATCTCTATGAGTGGGAAGAGAACTAGGCCATTCCCCAAGGTCACCATAAAAAAAAGTAGCTTAACTTCTTCAACTTGGTTGTTTAGACAGGCCTACACTAACTGAACATTTTCCAATATCTTACTGCTGGATGTGTGGGAGGTGTCAATGTTCAAGACTATCCTAAACTGCCAGCAGCGGTTTACTACCATCTTTTGTTTCTACAGCCGTGCCAATAGAAATTTGTTCCCTGGGAATTCACAATCACAGAGGCAGTGGAACTGCGTGTCTGTCTAATGTTTTGCTTGGCTGGTTGCGAGTCATCCAAATCTCCCACTCTAATTCCTCTCCTGGTAGATTTGGCTTCTTTTATAAGCTCTGTCTTCATTTTGAAAAGACTTGGACAACGCTGCCTCATCTGAGATAGTTTTATGTGCTTCTGTTTCTTTGCCTCTGGGTGTCTGCAGCTGATCATTAACATGTTGCCGAGGGAAAAGATGAGCATTTAAGCCCTCATTGTTTGTCATGCTAAGCAGAGGACCAGTTGTACTGTAGCAGATGTCCGTGAGTCAATTGAGAAAGCCATGATATTAAATGCATGATAAAGGATAAACAAATCCTCGTCTGGCTTACAAACAGCAGTGCTGTAATCAAATAGGAATGTTTTTGATTTCCCTTCAAAATCCCATTGAAAACATTTTGCAGGAGTTTTGTCTGGCTTTGCATTTCTGTGTTACAGTAATCTGCTGCAACACTGAAGTCCCTTTAAGGTGTCATTTTTAACAACACATAAGACCAGGTGTATTACTTAACAGCAGATGTCATTCAGTGTTTCACTTATGAATAAAATTCATTAACCAGCTAAAGCTCCAAGACACTCCATGCAGCCGAAAAAACTAAATCACGCTTGGCAGGTGGCACCCCAATATTCAAATATAAAAGTTCCTCATTCCTCCAGCCCTTCAAGCTTCCTATGGGTCATATTACAGTTTGTCTGGCTTTGTGATTCATGCTACAGCAAGCTGCCCAACCATCTGGTAGAGCATGTGGAAATAGTTCATTTCAAGAATTTAGAAATGAAAAATGTTTGCTGTGTCTTCCGAGACTATTTCTTTACGCTACCTTCAGACAATCCACTTTGATTTACACAGGCTCTTCTGTTGATTGTAAATTTGGAAGGGGGTGATGCTGCAATGGCTGCAAGACCATTGGGACGGCAACAAGAAGGAATTGGATACTAGACTCTCTGTGACACTGTAGAAATACTGTGCTGTACCTCTGCGTTCCCCCACATGAGCAAACACTTTCACTGTAATGAGTCACTCTTTCCAGGTTAAGGGAAAAAGAGACAGTAGCCTAAAGGGGTGGTGGGGAATTGTGTATACACACCCATGCAACCACACAGGCGCACACAAGCAGAGAGGGTTAAAAGGGCATTGGCTGTTTCCTGCTGGTGAGTTTGGGAATTCAGGCAGCTGCCTCTCTCAAGGGAAAGATGTGGCCGCTGATTGCTCTGATGAAAGAGGCAAAACACGGAACCAAGTCAAGGTTTTGTACTATATGGCACTACCAGTCTCAATAACAGTCTGAAGAATGATTGCCCAACAAATATGTTGAAAGCTTGACACTGCTCATTGCTCAATTCAAAGCTGAGGTTAGCTTTTGGATGCATGACACACCACAGAGGCTGACCCATCCTTCAGGTTTTGCTCTCGTGGCTCGAAGTTTCCGCAATGTGTTATAGGACTGGAATCTATCTGTGGGAAGGGAATGGTGGTGGAAAAGTAACCAGTCGCAGCTATTCTGGTGAATTTGCTTGAATAATCTTATACAGTACACATAATGTATGCTTAGTGCACTTTTGGAATTTACAAGTTATTTGTTTAGTGTGGCCTGAGTCAAACCTGACTCGAGTGCAGTTTATCCACTTAAAACTAATGTTCCTGATATTCCCCTTAGATTTTCTATTAAGTAGCATTACATAATTTGTTCATGCTGTTTGGTGTTCTGCACCTGCTTGTTGCAGTGCTTCATCACTCATATATTAAGAATTATACAGTAGTCACGTGTAAGTTACATTGTTTAAGGCCCCATTGCACCACTACATAAAGAGGAAGCATTTAAATGCATTATTTTAAAACACATTTTTAATTCCTGATGGCATATTCCACACTCACAGTCAGTGAAATATTTACATCCAAGATGCCTGTCTTTACGGCTGCCCCTGGACATGAAATGGAAAATTATAGATGCCTTGTGCATCACTTATATATATTTCTTTGTAACTCTGTAGGAAGTATTTTGCATGTTTCAAAACCTTGGAATCTAAATTGAATGTAAAAAGAGCTTGTGTGGGCTTGAGTAAAGATCTTCTGCATATCATGAGCTTGATGAATCCTATAAAGAGGGATTCCTTGAATGCAATCAGTTCTTTTCCATCAAACACAGGAGGCAGGAGCTACTGTCAGAGCTCTACCTGGCACTCCTTCTCCCTTGGCTCCATCCCTGTCCATCTCTCTCTCTCTCTCTGCACACCCTCAACCCCTCCTCCCAATATCCTGGAAAACATAAACATCCTCCCAGCCTGTGACTTTAGACAAGGAGCTGTGCAGGCTGGCTGGATTAGGGAGAACGTGGTGCCTCAGTCCCCGTGGTGCACAGGGTAAACATGGAGATCTGACGATAGAGGAATGGAACGGGGCGAGGGACCACCGGCTGCCTCTCATCTCCCCCACATGGCCAGATGCCTGCCTGCTATACACTCACACACTGCCCAATACACTCTCTATTATGCTCTCTTTTTTTTTTTTCTTTCTCTGTCTCGCTGCTGCACTAATCAAACACTGAATTCATGTGGTTTGTTGTTTACTCTTCGCAGTGTGAGGCATGGAACACACACATCAGACACTGGTTACAAAGCTGCATGAGAGCTCACTAGAGAGAAAAACATGTCTCATTCTGGTCGAGGCGACATGCAAACGTTACTTCTTAAAATGCGTGTGCACAGCGTGTGAGGTGCTCTTTCATGTGAGATTTTATGTGTATGTTCCAGAGAATATCAAAGAGTATGTGTTTGATTTTCTGTCAACAGAGTTGTTTGGTGCTTCTAGGTAACTTCGTGGAACTCGCCACATTCAGGGAGGTGGACTGTTTATGTGAGGAGAGAGCGTCTGCAATCTCTTGTTTACTTCACTTCATGTGAGGAAGTAAGTATGTGTGTGCGCAGATCTTTGCTGCACTCCCCATGCACATTTCACATTATCGAACCAGACCAAGTGTTACAATCCACTTTGCTAATCTTTAAGTGTGAAAGTAAGTGTGAAATAAGAAAATATTTAGATCTTGGATCTGGTATTGATTTTTACTGCTAGTGCCTGATAGAATATCTTTGAACATGTGGCCTCTAACCAATCACATTAGATACACAATAACCTATGTGTTGTTTTTAAAGGTCCCATGGCATGAAAATGTCACTTTATGAGTTTTTTTTTACATTAATATGCGTTCCCCAGCCTGCCTATGGTCCCCCAGTGGCTAGAAATGGTGATAGGTGTAAACCGAGCCATGGGTATCCTGCTCTGCCTTTGAGAAAATGAAAGCTCAGATGGAATCTTACCTCCCCTTTCTCTGCTTTACCCGCCCAGAGAATTTGGCCCGCCCATGAGAGAGAGACATCATGGCTTTCAAAAGAGCAAAGTGATGAAAAAATGGCACATACTAAGGAATGCTCATTGTGGGACTGGCTCTAGTGGCTGTAATTCTGCACCAAGGCTGAATTTCGGGAAAGAGACTTCATATACAGTATTAGGGGACCACTAAGGTCTATATAAAAGCATCCAAAGAGCACCATGTCATGGGATCTTTAAGACTTTTTTTTGTTGCACTGCTGCTTTGTTTTTCTGCTTTTGCGGAGAACTCTATGTTGAGCAGAACCACTTTTTATGTCTATTCGTACTTTCTAAAGCATATCTGTGTACCTTTTACAAAGAGTCATTACAGGACAATGGTTGCTAAATGGCTTCATCTGATTCATCCAGAAGATCTGTCAGATTATAAGCATTAGCCATATGACCTTTCAGGCACCACTGGAACAGAAAGACCTGCCACTTCTTTAAATTTATCCCATCAACTATTCATATAACTGCTCACACTGACGACATTTTTGACAGCGGTTTTGCTTTTTTAAGCGAGCATTTTGGGACCAGTCATTGGAATATTCCTTTGCCAAAGACAGACACTTTAATTAGATGTCATCATCTGAATGCTCGGCCAGCTCCTTTAATGCTCAAATCAATCATAGCTGCTTTTTCGCTTTGGTTTTAACATAAAAAGTCAATATATAATTAAGTTCAGATTCTATGTTTATGAGGAAAAGAGAGCGGTCTCGCTAATCTTGCAATCATTTACCTTTAACTGGTTGGACAAGACTCCACTTTCTAAAACCAGAACATGTGTCAGAGGTGTAATTAATCTTCACTTTGCCTTTCAGATTGGCATTATAATATGAAGGCAGCGTAGATGCAATTAACATCACATCAAAATTGCTGATTGTAATGGTTAATTTTCTACATCTGGAGAGTACAAAGATAATACAATGTGGAACGCAAAACACTGACTCACTGTAACTATGAGTGTTTCTGTCAGTATACACATCATGCCAACCCTGTTTGCCCATAGGCAGCAGCTTAACTCAGGAGTAAAAACATGATTTTCAAAAGGAGAACACATCCTGAATCAAAGTTAATACTCTGGGGTGTGCTGGAGTCAGATTTCGGAGCAAAAGAGTCTGTAATGGGGCCACGCACCATTAAACAAACTACATCCATCTCCATCACGGCAGTCAGACAATTGATTGATAGGTGAGTGGTGTGTGCGCGATTGTGTGTGGTATTCTCTGATACACCAAGTCACCTCAGTTATTATAAACGATTCAGGCACCTGAAAGCCTCATTGAGGTCTCTCAATCCACATTATATTGAAGAAGTCCTTCAGTATGTCTCTTTAATGCCCCATTTATTCACCTGTAAGTACAGCGTTTCAAATGGTGGGATCCGTAGCATACCTGTGTATCAGTTAACACATTTGATAATGTTTTTACGATACAAGTTTATCCACTTGAAGTTTCAACACAAAGTCTCTGTCTGTCTGTTTGAGTCATCTTTACTCTGTCCTCTGTCCCTGCCTGCCACTGACCCACTCGGTTTAAAAGCAGCCAATTTAGCCGATCAATGAGCATAGCCCTCTGGGTAACACAAAGAGCCAAGAATCCAATTTCATTTTGGTCTTTATTGTCGGCAGAACAAGTGGTGTCGCTTGGAGACGCTGTCATTGGGCTGTAACACCACAGGGAGATAATGTGGAGATGCATGGACACAGGTGGCACTGACTGACTTATTTCTTATTATGTCTTGATATCTGAGAACAGTTTAGGGCAAATGGGTAATAAAAAGAAGGATGAAATTGAGGGAGAAGTCCCCATGAGGTCCAAGAAGGTGTTGGCGTTAGAGGCCTTTTTTAATACTATCGATCCAAGGGGATTGATTTAAACACCTGATCTATCTCAATATATTACACTGAGGCCTAGTAGTGTATACTACCGTAAATACATGCCTTTATTGAAGAAGAATACGTATGTCCCTATTGTCCCATTTGAGCCTTTCTATTCACCTTATATTTCAAAAGCAAGATTCCTCTTGATTCATGCAGCGTTATGATTTTGACAGAATATCTCGCAGGATACCTCTGTTTTCTTGTCAGACAAGTCAGCAGACATTGCTCACATCATGCACCAGGCAAAGACAGGTTCTTCCACCACCAAGGAAAGAAGAAAAAAAGAAATGAAATCTGACACTTGTCTGTTTGTCCCAAACATATTCCCTAACAACAATGGCCCTTTAAATTGCATTAACTCAGCTGGAAAACAAGATTTAGCTCAAACAAAACAGGTTTTAGTGAGCGAGGTGATGCAAATTAACCAATTTTGTGCAACAGTGGTTAAAGCCATAAGGTCCCTGGGGGAGAAGTGGATTACTTTAAAAAAGACTCCCACGGCAAATAGCCCGAGAGAAGATTCAACTTGTGAAATGTTAGGTGAGACGGAACACACGACTTCTGAAGCTTCAGCTGTAATTTATTTGTGTATACTTGTGTGCTGTATGTATGCATGACCATAAAAATCTTGCGTGCTGCAAAAAGTGATGATGCAAGCGCCTTGGCTCACAACAGCCTCATCTCATCTCTATAAACACCATGTGACATGACCTCATCAGCTGAGAGGACACCCTCCGGATCAGCTCTGAGACTTTAATGACATGTTTAGAATTCCGTCAACTGCATGCGTGATGTCCCGGACTTCAAGGCAAGACTAACAAGGTGGATGACCTAAGGCGTCATCCAACAGACGAGATGTAGTGGTGTCAAATGTTAATGGACAAGGTGTTCCTGTTTCTATTAAGACAAGAACAGAAGATGGATAACCTCTTTTGTAGCAATAAATACAACATCCAACATCCAGTGTATGAGTCAGCGACATGGACTTCAGGACAATGACCAATATGTAAACTTCTTGCCATAAAAACTCCCTAAAATAGAATCCCTCCCCCAAGGTATAGAAACAAGCCTGTTACATCTGTTAACAGCTAGAATGCTAGAATGCCCCATTACCAATCCGACAAACTTCACACGGATTAATTAACGGACAAAATGAGCATGATTTTGTGAGCTTATAGGTTTGATGTTTTAACCTGTGATCCAGAAAGAGATTTGTCTAGAACATATGTCTTCTAGAGCCTTTCAATTCAGTTTAGCAGCTCCAGAGTGTAATTGATGACATCAAGATAGGAGTCTTGGCATTTTTCAGTGTTTAGCCCAGACCGGCCTTTTCCATGGAAACATATCTAGAATAAAATGGTCCAAGATAATGGGAATAGCATGTGTGAGTTCTTTTTAGGGTGGATGTTTTTTTTTTAATGCTTTAATATGTGAATCCAAGAGGTTAAGCGTATAAACTCATAAAGCCCATGAACTGTGTGTAATAATGTTGCACGTTATATTAAAAGTTGTGAAAATATATGGAAAGGGACTGCGGGAAAAAAAACGAATTCTCCATTATTTGCTTACCTTTTGCCTATTAAGGAGAAGGATTTTTATTATTTTTTAGTATTTCGTTTATATTTCCAGCAAAGAGGAACAAATAGTGTTTCCGTGCTGTGTAGGCTTCCAAAAATCACGTAAGGGAATCAATGCAGCACACACACACACACACACACATACACACACTGGAAACACATCAGACTACTTAGTGATTCAAGTTTATGCTATTTGCTGTTAATTTACAAACCAAAATATCCAAGGCTCTCAATTATGCTGAAAAAAACATTCACTTTGCAGAATTAAGTTATGGAAGACAATCAAAGAGAAATGGCATAGAAAAACTTAACAAGTCTAATGCCTGCTAACATAGTGAGGGGGGCATGAATGTCTATACCAAATGTCATGCTAATAAATCCAATATCGTAGAGACAGTTCATACAAACCTAATGGCGGCATCATTAGGATTTATCATCTGGGGACCATGAATGACAAATGTACAAAATGTGGTGCCAATCCATCGAGCGCATGATGAGATATTTCATTGGATAAGTGAAAACATCGGCCTGCTGATGCCACTAAATGAAAAGTCAGGAAAACAACAAAGCCAGTAAGATTCATCCTCTTGGGACAATGAATGTCTGTACACAACCTCATGACAATCCATAAAATAGTTGTCATGGCATTTCAATAGAAAACCAAAAATGTGAAGCTGCTGGTGACGCTAGATGAAAAGTCAGTGGATCACCAAGGTCAGTGTGATTTATGAATGACCGTGCATGCTTGGAAAAAAAAACCTTGCAAGAGCTCCTCTCTTTCTATCATCTTGGCAGCAAGTATTTGAACTTTCAGCCACCATTAAATATACTCTGACTGCTACCTCTTGACAGGTTTTGTCAGCAGTTAGAAAAAGAGAATAAAAGAAACAAGTGATCTCCATTGCTCTGAAGAGTAAAGGGAGTTTTTCTTCAAGGAAACATCAAGGCTTATCTGGAACCAGCTTATCAGCACATCTGCTGTCATGGCTGACATTGTCTCTGGCACTCCACTCACTGCAGGCGATAGTGGTGAATGTCAGAAACACGTTCCTTGAGAGCGAGATCCCCATGACATTAACAATGACTTTTACCAGCTGTGAACTTGAGGAATGAGGAAAGCAGAGCAGCACTTCCTTGAAAGTGAACCATGCCCTCGGTTCAAGTAGGAAGCTGCTGTGTTGAATGGCAACAGGTGCTACTCTGCTCCCTGTATCGTGTTACATCTTTTTAACTTTCCTGCATTTTAATTGTTTATGAGGCAGCACAATCTATAAACATCATCCAACCTCACGTCTCCTCGTCATCCACCCCGTCCTCCCAAGGGGTCCGAGGAATTCCACGTCACTGGGTGGAGCCATCATTGAGACGTCATTTACTTCCCATACACACTGTGAACACAATGGGCCAGATCCCACTTTGGTATGGGCTATATAGGGAACATCGGAGGACATCGGAAATAAAAAGGTATGCGTCCACGTCTAAAGCCCATCTACAAATGATTCTCTGTGCGCCTCAAAAGCTTTCTTGGAAGTTACTGCTGTCAAAAGTGAGTTTAAGAGTTGCAGTGAGACCCACGTTCCACAAGAACAGGATGTTCTTATTTGATTCATTGTTCCCACTGCGATGCTGCACACCTCATCTGATCTCACAATTGACTGCAGGGTGGATACAAGCTCACAGGCTGTTAAAATGCTGTGTCAGCTCTTCGATACTTTAAGGGTTGATTGCAGGAGTCTACTGTAAAACTGAAGTATACATTATTAGATCAAATGTGCACAAAAGCAGGGCAGATGTACATTTTCAGATTCAAAGAATGTGCCATCAAGGCTGAAGAGTCTGCAGGTTATTATCGCACCAACCAGAGAGAGAAGATGAACTTATTCAATTATTGTAGTTTGTGATTGCAATGACATTCTTCATACAGGTGTGCCCCAGAATCACTGCCACAGTATTACTAACACTTCATGAAGGAAAGAAAATGAAGTATTTGATGATATGTCATTTCAAGTTCTTTTGTTCACAATGACTGTCCTCCTTTCCAGGCCGTTAAACTGACCTCCTCTAGCAATTGTCCAACCTTTCAACTGTCCCCTGTGCTCACAATCATCTTTGTTAAAGCCTTCCTTATTTAACCCATGCCGAACGTGCTGCCATTCTATCACAGGTGGGGTGAGCAGCTCCCCAGTTATCATGGCCACTAACATCTCCGTATGGCTGTGACGTGTGCTGTGTCCTAAGCATGCACATAGACAGACTGTCAGTGGGCCTTGCTCTGATCTAATCTCCTACTTAATCTGGCACTTGCTTTTCTGCTGGAATGCCAGGTATAAATGTCAGATTTGGGCAAAGAAACCATTGGAGAAGTCTGAAATGCAGGAGACTGCAGTGGAGAGATAGAGAGTATAGGTGGTTGTGCATTGCCCTCTAGTGGAGAAACATAACCAGTGGACATTTACAATAGTTTGTATGCAGGACATGTGCAAATAACATTTTCAATTATTTGCCTTAGGTACATTCTGAAGTCTTTAATTTGCCTTTGTTAACATAACAAACCTGTCAGCCTGCCAGTTACACAAGTTTTTCTAAGCAAACCTTGTTCTCTATTACTGTATGTTGTAATTTATCTCTATTCTTCATCTTACTTTGCTTAATGCTGACTTATAAAATCTACATCTGTAGGACAACAGTGTACATTTTTTCATTTTTTTTTAAACTTTTTGTAGTATTAGTATCAGATTCAGTGAAGTTAACAACAGTATTAAGACTTTTTCATCATTAGTTCTCATGAAGCATCTCAGATGCTGCTAGAGACTAACTATATGGAGACCCTAAGGAGACGAGAAAAAAAAACTTTTTCTAACAAGTTTCTCATGCTCTCTATAATTAACAGGCCTTCAAGACTAAGAGAGTGAGCCACATTCGACTAACTTCTAAACACCCCATGAGCTGGATTGAGAACCTTAAAGCAGAGATCTTCAACAGGGGGTCCGGGACCCCTAGGGGGTCCTCAGAGTTAGTGCAGGGGGACTGGCAAATTATGTAAAAAAATATATTCTTTTGAAAGTTTCTTATTTAAAAATGTTTAATACGTCTGAAAATATACATGAATATGAACACAAAATTGTAATAGCAAAGATAAATTAGTCTATTTGTGAAAAACAAAATGTACACAATGAAGGTAAGCTTTCTATAGTTAAGTTAGCCACTATAGTAGCCGTACAGTTGAGCTCAAGGAGTCACTGTGCCTTCCAGATGTATGTTTAACATTAAAACATGATGCATAAATAATATCCATTTC
The DNA here is from genome assembly GCF_010015445.1 of Perca fluviatilis. Taxonomy (NCBI): domain Eukaryota; kingdom Metazoa; phylum Chordata; class Actinopteri; order Perciformes; family Percidae; genus Perca; species Perca fluviatilis. Next base: position 15,437,583 of record NC_053131.1, on the reverse strand, counting down.
TTTTCATCCATTCTGCCCAGTTTAATATGCAACTCAATTGTATACAATATATGGGGTAGGGGGTCCCTACTCGCTCTCTCTTTCAGCTTAGAGGTCCCTGGTCTAAAACACATTGAAGACCCCTGCCTTAAAGGATACAGCTGGCAATGTTCCATCTTGTTCTTACAGTCAACAGATCCATGAAAAGACCAAATCCAACAATAAATCAATCCTACTAACAACTACAACCTGTGCAGCCAAAACCTAAGAGTTTATTCCTCTGTACCATAGACCTGCTTTGATGTCCAAACTGTTAAAAACATGAACCACAGGGTGCAGGGGCGATTCCAGGATTTTTTTAATTGGGGTGGCACGGGGTGGGGGAATCAGTGAGGGGAGCCCAGGGAATTTTATCAGAATACAGTATAGAATATCTGCTTAGATATTAAGGAAACATTGCATAGGATAGAACAACACAATGTAATTTTGCTAAATAAAACACATCACATTCACTATTAATTGCGCTTTTTTTTTTTTTTCCTTCAACAAATTGTGTATCCAAAAACAATACACATTTCCCATGGGCTTTTAGGGAGAAAATTTGGATATGTGGAAATGAAGTGGTCATTGTGTTAAGGGCTGGGAAGATTATTTGTCACAGAACTGTATAAAAATAAAGTGCAATACACCAACAACAAACTTGCCTCAAACTTCAACAAAGAAAACCTTGCTGTACACAGTTCTCAGAGGACAGGAAATAGAACAGAAATACAGTGCAATACACAATTTATTTCTTACAGCAACAAGTGCCCTACAGTGAGTTCAATAGTAGGTTTCTACTTATAAAGTGGCCTCAAATTTTCAACAGAGTACTCGTTTGCCAGGCAATGTGTGTTTAAAGTATATATCCATTTACCAAATGGAAAGGCAGCAATTGGCAGAGCAGGCAGCAAAGTGACAGTACTCTGATTCAACGGAAATCAAATTTGTCAGATTAACAGCACTCTAGCCCCCCACCCCCAATATTTCAGTGACCCCACCTCTAGACCCGCTCCTGGCTGGGTGATGTGTCCATTCATTAACATGAACATGGACACTCACATACCCCCTGCTGCAGTAAATACTCACCAGCACACCGAATGTTTAATGAGGCTGAAAATAGACCCCAACAAAAGCCCGTTGTTAGAGTAACATTTTCCAAAAACCACAGTGCCTAGCCGTTTTAAGAAATGACTGAGCCTTTAAAATGACTGGGCTTGGGGAGAAGTGCCACCGACAGGGTTGGGATGTCGGAACACTGACGCATTGTTCTGCGTAAGGGCAAATGAAAAAACAGAAGAGACTGTTATTAAATAAAAATTACTTTATTTTTTAAAATAAATGCATTTTTTACAGTCAGAAAACAGAACAGCAGGACATGCACCGCTGCTCCCGACACTGGAGGAAAACAAAAACAACATCAGAGAAAATAAACACAGACTAGGCTTGGCTTTCTCTTACCTCTGTTCACTTATGCTGATTTGTCTCAAACTCCAGGGTCTAAACAATGTGGGTCTCCTTCATATGGACATTATTAAACGGCACACTTCAGTTGTGACAAAACCAGACAAATAAGTGAAGTATTTTAAAAAGGCGCTGGGCAAATCAAATTTGCAGCAAAAATTAAGTATCACGGTCAGTCTAAAGAATGAGCTAAAACACAACTCGGGGCCACAAATGGACAGAAGAGGAAGCAGAAAATCAATAAAATGAAGGCGAAATGCAAGAAGAAGAAAAAAAGAGCACATTGGAAAGGCATACGTATTTGTATTTAAAGAGAAATTATAATATGTACTCGACAAATATCTTTATCAAACCTGGAGTTTGAGACTAGTGTTATCTTCATATATATATTCATATTTATCTTCATCTGAAAACTCAGTAAGGACAACGTATGCAGGCACAATTATGAATACTACACATGTTGACAGATGGCTTCCCCCTCTTCTTTTCTGAAAGGAAAGACTTCCAAATCCCCAAAAAGCAGAAAGAAACTGTACAATTCTATAAAACGTTTGTGTTTTTACATTAGTTACAAAAAAATAATACTTCATTCATTGATCCTTCATATTGAGGACAGAAGGAAAAAAAAAAAGAAGTTGCATATTCATTCTTCAAACTCTGTGACCTTTTGCTGGTGTGTAATGATAAAAATGATGATAATAATAATAATAATAATAATACTATATGGTGTGAGAGACAAAATGGCAATAAAGTTAAAATGTGGTACAAGGGAGCAATGATTCCTCCTGTTACATAGTGCACATGCACTTAGCAATGAGATGCCAGGGCTTTCCAATCTTTTTGAATTTCAAGCATGCTGTTGAGATTTAGCAACTTGCTGTTGACATTAAGCTGTGGTCAGAACAGCAGCCATAATTGGCAAATCATTTTCAAATTCACACTTCAAGGCCAGAAGATGAAAACACATTTCCTTCAAAAAGGGGGACAGCCTAAAGCTGGGAAAAGATAAAGCTTTGGGTTGTCTTCAAATTTCTTTTAAAAACTGGAGGACATATTTTTAAATACACTTGAACATTAGTAATCTACCTTAGGTCAACATACCAACTGACAATTTCTTTTTTTGAATGCGTTTTCAAGAAACCGATATACTGAGCACTAGAACTTATGACTTTTTAAGATGACATTTTTTGCAGAAAGGACATTTACATCAAGATTTTCAAACCCACAGGACATCCATCCCAGTGCGCTGAACTGTAGTGTGTTTCCAGACAAGCTCACTATTAGCAGTCTATTAAATACAAAACAAAACTCAGGCTCTCAATGTCACACCTCAGCTAACACAAGAACAAATTTCATTCGACTCGACAGAGGAACCAATCGCTGTGGACTAGCTCTGGAACAAAGACGACAGACATCAAAAGCAAAAAGGAAATTTAAAGACAGCTTATTCATTAACAGGACTGTATACTGTAGAAGTGCTTACATGTGACTTCAAAAGAGATTAAACCCTTCATATAGTGGATAGGATGGACATGTAGTGCTGCGACCTGTGGCCTTTGCTGCTCACAGATAACCTTTTGATTCGACTCTCTGATGAAGTCCCGTTTTTTTTCTTCTTTTTTTTAGGATAAATAATTTCGATATAACTGTATGTAGGTATCTGTGGCATTACGATTACAACACGTGTTATTGACAGTTAGATGTCAGCTCATTTAGTCCAGTTCTAGAAGAGAGGGGGGAAAAAAAGGCAGTGGAGAGAAAGTGAAAAAAATAAAAGATTCTTTGGGATTTTATCTGGTGTTTGATTGGTTCTAAAGGGTTGTCATGGACGTAAGTTGATGGCCATCAGTCCAGGAGGAGAGGAGGCAGGTGGTCGTAGGAGAACAGAGGAACTCCCCGGTTCAGGTTTGTGTAAGGCTTCTGTTCAACCACAGGAGTCTAGGTTCAAAAGTTCATCTGGACTGCATTCACCAGAACATTAGTGTTGTAACAAATGACCTCGTCAGTGTTAATGCAAACATAAAACTAGAACAATAAAAACGGTGTCAGCCATGGCAATTTTAGTGCTGGTCTAGATTCTCCAGCACAGCTCTAAACAGACTGAGAAATATAATAAAATAATAAAATAACCCATATGCTGTGGTTCCACCACCCAGCCGCTCCCCTCCTGGCCCCTGACCTACTATGGTTAGCCCCTGGCGGTTCGGGAGCAGCTCAGACCCAGCCGCTGGTCAGCTTATAGAACATCTCCTCGTCTAGAGACTCGTTCTGGTCCTTGGCACGCGTGGACAGAAAGATGTAGCCGCCGATGAACTCGTGGACGACCTTACAGTCCACCTCGGCACAGATGAAAGACAGACTGGGCTCGTCGGCAAATTCCACCGTCACCTGAGCACACAGAGCAAAGCACATCAGTCATGCTTCGATAACAACTGGTGGAATGGAATTGCATTTTCATTCAAATGTCTTGTCATGCCACCAACGGTCTAAAACCCAAAAGTATTTAATTTACCATCTTAGAAGACTAAAGAGTGATTTATGGTCCTGCCGAGGCGCCACGCAGAGCTTTCGCCATAGCCTATGTTAGTGGCCTGAAGTTTATACTTGTGCGTTTGTGTGTGCGTCGAACTAATAGCAGGGCTGGCGTGCGTGCGTGTGTGTGTGTGTGTGTGCGCGCGCTGGGGAGTGTGTGGTAGAGCGAGTGAGTGAGTATCAGTGATTAGCATCGGAGTGAGTAGTGACTCTAGAGCAGGGCTCTTCAAAAGGGGGTCCGGGACCCCTAGGGCGTCCTCAGAGTCAATGCAGGGGGGGGGGGGGCTCCAAATCATTGCACATTTTTTCAAAAATGAAAAAGTCTCAACATGAATCTAACATTTTATTAGCAAATATAAATCCCCACTGATGATAGGCTTACTGGCCTATAGGTAAGGTAGTCACTTCGATATCTATCCCCAGATACAGTTCATCCTACGGATTCACTGTGCCACATGTATGTTTAATATTAAAACATGATTTATAAAATGATGCCAACAATTATTAGGCTATTTTAATAGCTTAGTATTCTATGCAAAAAAGGTATGCATAAAGGTTTTAGGCTGCCCTACACGTTATTGCAGGCCCCATATGCAACTTCATTTTATACAACATTTGTGGTAGGGGGTCCGTCTTTTTAGTTAATGGGTCCTTGGCCTAAGAAATGTTGAAGACCCCTGATCTAGAGGGATAGTGAGAGAAACAAAGTGTCTCCCCTTTGCTTTCTGACCACGGTCAGATAGCTGTAGCAGGAACATTTCATGTTTTTTTAATGGAGAAGGAGAACCAGGAAATGAGTAGGGGGGAAATGCAACGCTACCAAGCCACGGCCAAGCGACGTGCGTCGCCGCGACATGTGGTTACATTTGTCAAGAGGTGTACATCAGGCTACGGCGTGGGGTCTGTGTCTCCACGTACCTACGTACGTAGCCACGGCGTAGATTTAACCCAGAAGCATAAATCACACCTAAGAAAACCAGCACATGATTACATCCGAGAAGACTAATTGCTTAAAAGAGTGCTTCAGGAGCACTCAGATTTAGAATAGCACTCCTAGAACATAGTTGGACTCGCAATGAACAAAGTATCAAAATCGATGCAGCAGAACCGTCAATGTTACCCACAATGCAGCTTGGTCGCCGACAATTCACTTGGATATTAGGGTGTGTTATGTTAGTATGCTAGCCTCAAGCAGAGATGAGGAGCAGGCTACAGGTAGACAGTCTGATGACCTCACTTCTTTCTGACTCCCCACCCCCTCCCCAAAATGGTCTTATTAAACCATCAAGTGACGCTGACTAAAGTGACATCACTTGAGTCCTAGCAAGTGACCTCAATTGAGGCAATTTTCAAGGTCCCTCTGGTGCCACAAAAGGCTTTATACAACTTTTATTTTCACGTATACTCCCCCCAGACCTGTATGGAAACTTTGATTAGAAAAAATGTCAGTTCCCCTGAAATCAGTTGAAAAGTTTCAACTCCAGAAACAACATTAACTCCCAACACTGAGTGAGAGTAGGACGCAAATAACTTTGAAAACGATTACATTCAAATATATGAAATGGGTTCCCTACCATCTTGATCTCCCAGTTGACATTCCACTGTTTCATGTTGCTGAAGCGCCAGGTCTTAATAGCATCTCCAGTGCTGGCATCCATCCGGATCAAACGGTTGTAAGTGATGCCGATCAGCTCCTCCCGCTTTCCACCCTGGAACCTGCAGAGAAGAAGAAAAGCCACTGTGAAATGAAACTGTGCAGATCAAATGACAATATGAGTCCCCGTCAGCACATAAAACAGAGAGTGGGTGGTACAAGTGGAAAGACACATCAGCTTACTTGGCGAGGAAATGAGTGATTCCAAACTCAGGCAGGGACTGCCACGCCTGGATGAAGCGCATCTTGGCCTCGATGAGACTCATCTGGGCCACATTCTGGTGGGCTTCAAGGATCCGGGCTGAAATCTGACAAATACACAACCACACACATCACACACGTGACATTTCAGGGTGCTTCCACCATTTGAGTCTCTAAAAACACCAACACACGCCACACTGTAAACAAATATATCCCATCACCACACTTAAACCACCTGACGCACCCAAATCCACACACAGTGCGTAAACAAGCTGTGGCTAATTCCATAAAGCCATCAACACACACAGTGTCAGCCAATAAGCAGAGGGCTGTCACAGTGGAACTCTACTTCACACAGCTACAAAATAGACAGACAAACAAATATAAACCTATGAGCCCCCTGAGGAGCCAGACTAAGGTTAATGTGCGAGTGTGCATGCATGTGTGTATTCCCATACTGTCCCTACATCCTTTTTAGGGCGGCAGCCCAACATTTGATCAACTAATTTGCCTGTAAGAGCAGTGTAACAGAGACATCCAGAGTAAATAATAAGTAATCCATCACCTTGAACCTCCCACATTACAGTCAGCTACTGATTCGCATTGCATTATTGAGCTTAATTAAAAAAAAAAAAAAAAAGCAAATATGGTTGTGATAGGTTCATAATTTCGTTGGTGTTGATTCAGCAGTCACTGTTCAACTGCATTACAACAACAAAAAAAAATTTGCTTTACTGTGATGGATCACTTACCTTCAGCAAGTTTCTAGTCTCTGCTTTACATATTTTACTGACTAAAACACATCACTCAAACACATTAAACCTATGATTTGCTTTGATAAATGTTCGGCATTAATGTATAGAACTGCTGTTAAATGGGCTAAAACATGCAAAAACACCTGCATGGTCCATTTATTTTACTGAATATCGTGTGTATTTTGTTTACCAGTGATGGTACAAACACAATACAGATGTCCCAACATTGTAGCAATAGAGCTAGGTGTCATTTGTCTTATGGCACGCTGAAAACATTAGAGCTAGTGACAAAAACAAACTAACTAACACGGAGGGTTCTATTTATTCTACTGTGACTACCAGCCACTATGACATGTTATATAGTTGCACTAGTTTTGGTTAGGTGAGGCAACCCGGACACAAAAAGTGTTCAGAGTTTATACACACATGCACATACATGTATCTAAGGCTTATAAGGCACCCAGTGGACACATAACTCAACTTACCAAGTCCCTGATAGAGCCTGGCTGAAGATGGAAGGTGGGGGAGAAAGGCACAGAGGAAGGAAGGAGATGAATACAAGAGGAGAGAAAAGAAAGAAAGAAAGAAAGAAAGATTGGACAAAGAGAACAAGCAAGTATGATCAATGTCGAGGGAAGAAAGATCCAAAACAATAAAGTAGGAGGCCGCATTTGTAATTAAAGAAACAAAGTGGGGAGAGGGGCTGTGGAGTCTGGAGGTCATGCACTATTCAGCCACAACAGAGAGAGAGAGAGAGAGAGAGAGAGAGAGAGAGAGAGAGAGAGAGAGAGAGAGAGTGTAAAGCAGCAGTCAGACACGGTGTCATTTATTTTTATTTTATTTTGTGTGGTTTCACATTAAAGAAGTAGGTACCGGAACTGTACATTTCATAATGGCTGTTTATTATTATACTTTCGCAATGAGCCATTAAAATAAATCACACAGCTTCTCCATAATTTCCCCTTTCGTCCACAGGATGGCAGTATGTACCAAGCAGCAAATTTTGGAAGCACCAAGCTGTAGGAGTGCCATGTCTCCATACTTTGGGAGTTTATTTTGTCTTTAATTCTGGTTCTCTATTGTCAAAATGTATCTTTATGACCAAGGACCACACTGGTCCAAGTGATCTAAAAATTCCTGTGTGTGTATCCGCTGGGAGCCGCGGCACGGAAGTCTCCTCAGACCAGTTTTGCAACAGGAAGTCCAGTTTAAGGGAGATGGGGAGGGGTTGCATCTGACTGAGAGCGAATGGGCTTTTTCCCCCCAGACAGTTTTCCCGCGCAGCATTCCCAGGCACGGCTCATTTCCTGATGCCCCACGCCCACTACATGAGTGCACATGTGTGTGAGTGCACGGGCACATACTGTACATATGCCGCTACTCTTTCATGTTGTGTGCCTGGGGATACCCCCTATCAGACTGGGATTATGAGTGAGACTGGAGCCGGACCAGAAAGACACACACCCTGCTGGACTAATACCACTAAAAAAGTCCTGCCCCCTGTTCAAGCTAGCCTCTATTCCATGCAACGTATTATGCCACAGATGTATTTTCCATTTGTCTTTCTAAAAAAAAAACAAAAAAAACACTGACACTGAAGTTTTCTGTCCATATTATTAAAAGCAGAAACGGTCTGTCTGTCCAAAATGGGTCAGTGGACAGTGACATTTGAGCATCTCATGATAAAGATAAAACAATTACTATGTTAACTGCAGTTCCCATGAGGTCTGATAGCATATGGCTCATGGGAGCTGTAGCTCCTCAATGCTAGCAAAATTATTATTGTTTAATCTTGATTAAAATGATGAGCTGTTAAAATATCACTGTCCAGCACAGTCTTTTAGTTATGTAGAATATGTTAAGTATCATGTTTCAGCTTTCCAGAAAAACTAATCCAAGAAACCTTCTTTGGGAAAGTGCAATACATAGGGAACCAAACACTAGTGCAATAGACGATAACCATCCCAGGACTTTTCTCTCTTTCAGACCAACATTCAGTACTGACACCATGCCATGGGTTAAACCCACAGGTTGGCTGGTCTGAATGGGTCAATGTGCATCAAGCGACCTGGCTTCGTGATCCTTTCTTGATTTAAACATGGATCGGTCAGTCACTCCTCGGTTTTGGCAAACCGCCTTTATTATTAGAGATGGTGATATGAATTATAAAATCATAAAAAAGTTATTGACCCTAACGATATTTAAGGGTATTTCCTAAACAACGGAAAAAGGGAGAAAGGGGACAAAAAGAGAAAGAGAGAACTGAAACTTTATTTGGTACTTCTGTAATTGTTGAGTCATTTTTTTTTTTTTTTTTTTTTTAGCAGGGCTGTATGTGGAACTTGCGTTGTAGAACAGTGACGTTCAGAGATTAACCTGCGACAGCAGTCCCATGTGAATGTATCAAGCATGAGCTCAGTAGAACCATGTGATACTCATGTTTCCTATGTTACAGGAGTATCAAAGAAACGAAGAAGTCTGGTTTGTGTTGTGGCCAACTAGAAGTGCCTGCAGCATACCAGCCATGCTGACACCCATTTACAGGACCTGAATCTATCTTTCTGTCTACCTCGGTCTCTAGACATCCATTTCAGGCCCAGACCATTTCTGAGTCATCACTTACGGTACAAACAACCTCCCAACATCCCTCGAACTGCCTAGCAAAATTCTTTTAAAAAAATTTAAACAAAACCAGACTGAGTGAGAAAGCTATGAGGAGGCAACCCTGCCCCCTTCCTCACCCATCCCCAACTTACATAGCTATGGCAGCAGTGTACTCAGCTGTTCCTATGTACACACACCAGCCTGTTGCTTACATGCAAATCTGCTGGGCACATTGTAGAATTTTCCTAAGGCTTAGAAGTTAATTCATTATTAGTGCTTAAAATTCTACAACTGGTTATGATGTTTGTGGGTGACTATTCCATAATATGTTTAGACATAGACAATATTAGGGGTGGGAATCCCCAGAGGCCTCACGATACGATATCATCACAATACTTATGTCACGATACAATATTATTGCGATTTTAAACATATTGCAATATCCTGCGATACATCGCGATGTATTACCTTTTTTCCAACTTCAAATTTTTCCCAATTTCAAATTATGTTCCCAAAAGGCAACTTTGTCAACATCTGTTTAATCTAAAAAGACACATTTCTCTGTTGGTTCATCTCACTTCAATTTTATTGCTACAAAATGAGATTGTCAAGCAGACAAACTGACCAAGACATATATAATTATAGTTTGATACTCGGTGTCTGTGTATCGATACAGTATTGCCACAAAAAATATCGTGATACTATGCTGTATCGATTTCCCCCCCCACCCCTAGACAATATATTCAGATTTTTCGTCAATGTTGCCAGATGAACTGAGCACCTACAAGTCAACGAACATTTCTACACTTTTGTCTACAAGCACAAAGGCCGAGAGTGAACAAAGTATCCATTACAGTCCGACATGAGCAGCTCTACTGTGAGGATGTTGAGTGGTTTGGACGTCTGCTGTCCTGGAGGAGGAGAGTAAAGGGGGGGAGGGGGGAGGGGGGAGGGGGTAGAGCCAGGCTACATTCCAATGCAAGACAAGCCTGATGCCAGGAGGCGCCCATCTGGGAAGCATCAGACGCTGCTCCATCTAACTCCACAACCGACTGATCAAAAAATAAACAACCTCACACAAAACACACAGTAGAGCAGATAGCTACCGTCCGTATGTCTGTATCTTTGTAACTACACGCTTTACCTTCCACGTGTACACCCTACAGTGCATTCAGAGGTTGCATGGTTAAGCTCCAATTGCATGGCTTACCTGCTTGTTCTTGTACTTCTTCAGATAGCGCGGGGACACTAGGCATTCTGGGTTGATATCGGTGGTGATTGGCTCAATGAACTGAGGGTCAGGGTTCATGTGTTGCATCTTGAGGAAGGACAGAATGTTCTGGACCTCCAGGTTGTAAGAGCTGTCGGCCATGGTCTTTCCTTTGGAGGCCAAGCGACATGCAGCCATCCAGTGGGCGTACTGTTTCTCCTGGAGAAGAAAGTCAAACGCTGGTTATTATAAACCTATTAAAAAGGACAAGAAATGATCAGAAATGGTGAACTTTATTCAGTCTTACCATGTCACAACGAAGCCAGATCTCATTCATGCCATCAGCCACAGGGATTAGCAACTTGATGTTGAATTTCTGACCCGAGATGTTAACATCTGGTGTCACCTCACAGCCTACACATGGAAGCCAAAATGCAGAGCGGAAGAAGAGGTCAAAGTTCACACCCATTCTTTAGACAGAGAAAATAAGCAATGCATTCTTGCATGGGCATGAAATGACATTTTGTGCATTTGCACCTCTAAGATTCATTTGGAGAGCAGGTGTCCCATGTGCCTCCTCTTTACTCTTGTAACAGGAAATTGTGATATCCTTGAATGTGCACCAGTACTGCTTATAGCCCTTCAGTGTCAGTTTCTTGGGTCTGGGAAATATAGAACAGACAGAGGGAGACATGTCAGACTTCAGATGGAAAAACACCCATTTTCTTTATTAGTGGACAAGAGGAAGAGTGGGGGAGGGGAGATTATAAGCACGTACAAAGGAGAGAGGGGAAAGAGAGGGAGAGCTTCTTAAGTGCAAAGTCAGCAAGGTGAATAGGAAAACAGCCAGCATTGGACGTGAACATTAATGGAAAACCATTAAAGTGGAAATGCCTCTTGATATCATACCCCCCCCCCCCCAATGGTTTATACATTTTATGAGACAACCACCCCAGGGGCCACCTTCCTGTCAGCAAAGGCGTAAAGCCAAAAATGAATATGGTTAAAAATATGCTTGGTCCAACTGTAATCACTTTGAAAAGCTAAACTGAAAGCTCAGCCTGTAAATGTCCTTTGGCAAACAATGCAGCCTGATGCAAACCAGGCAACAGCTCTCTCATTTCGCCTGAAAATGTTATTTCCTGGTTTTCCGAGAGACTCAACATCTTTCGGACAAATTAAATCTTTGCATGCACTCCTTCAGTTGTTGTTTTTTTGATAACGGTGAAGGTGCATGTGGTCTTGTGGGATCTTACTTGAAGACTTTGACATAGTCCGCTAGCTCAGGAATAGATGTGATGTCACCCTAGGAGGAAGTAAAAAACCCATGGTTAGTATAAACCTGGAAGATGTGAATACAAAACAATGAGAACATGGCTTAACTTTCAACAGTTTCAATGTCATTGCTCAGTAGAGTATGCGAAATACAGCACTTCCTTCTTATGTAATATCTCAAAGCTCAGTTTCTTCTGATAAGCTGTATAGACTTAAGTTCTTGAGGCGGGGCTGCGGTTATAATAGATGCATATATTTTCAACGTACCCATGTAACATGCAGCCTTTGTTAGGTTTGTTTAAGTGTCAAATATCTCACACCCCCGGTCTTTTCTCAGATGCAGCCCTCATAAATAACTGTGTGAAATGTAGCACTCCCAGTGAAATAATTCATTGTGATTTCCCCTCCCCTGGGTCAGTGTACAGTGTCTATGTACGTCTCCGCTCCCGTTTATTACAGCTGATGAAAGTACACTTCATCACAAAACAGTAAAGAAACAAAAAGGACCAAACACTGCCAAGCTGCTGCAATTGGGACAATAAATAAACACATAATGAGTTTGGAGCCCAGTACACGTAATCCACAACCAAAAGCTATTTTCTGTAGTGAATGTGAAGATGTCGCAGTGTTGTCATACCAGTGAGTTGGACGTCTTCCCTCCCTCCAAGGTAATTTCCAGGTCAGACAGGGCTGCATCCACCTCATCCACCTCCTTCTCACTGTTATTCAGGTGATTGTCTGAAGACATGATTGACAGCTTGTTGATGTGGTACTGAGGGGGGGAAAAAAGATAACCCAAGTTAGGCCCATTTTAAATACCTTTTGAGCACTTAACTTGCTGTGTTAAACCAGGGGTCTCTCTCTGAGAGAGAGAGAGAGAGAGAGAGAGAGAGAGAGAGAGAGAGAGAGAGAAAGAAAAGATGTATAATAATACACCAGATGTATTTACTCCTTGTCATTTTAGATGTATGTTTGTTCTTATGCTTTGGCAACACAGATGTTTTTTTTTGTCATGCCAATAAAGCAACATGAAATTGAAAAATTGAGAGAGAGAGAGAGAGAGAGAGAGAGAGAGAGAGAGAGAGAGAGAGATCTGTGGTGCTGTGGACAAGGTTTCAAAGTAACAACTCAACAATGTTAAGACCTACAATCTTACAGTTACAGAATGTTTCTACCCAGCAGATTCACTGAAGTCTGAGTCCCAGATATTGACTTAAAAAAGTGATGGAAAAGGGAACAGCTAATAATTGCTTGTGCAACTCCAACACCCTTGGCAACAGTTTTGCTGATATATAAAGTTTCCTGCTATGTTTGCTACCGGTGCACAAACCTCCAACTTTGTCTTATAAAAGTGAATTGGTCTGTGATAACAGCCACATAAATACTTTAAGATGTGTTGGCATTTATGTTGGCAAGTGCTGCCAGTATGCACCATTGAGTTTACCGGAGATGAAACAATGACTTTTATCTTTGAAGGAGATGAAGATGAGGAGACTAGTTTCAGGAGGAGGAAAAGATGAAGTGGTCGGTGATGATGATTCACTGAGAGAAATAAGAGGTACGTTTGAACAATGTGTTTTTGGCACGTCTTTGAACTCAAACAGGCTATATAATTGATTGTACTGGGAACACATGTGAGACCAGGCCAATAAGGGAAAAATAAAACTGAAATCACCAATTCACCAGGATGGGGGTATTACTGAAAACCCAACAGTGTTTACCCCTTTGTTTGAGTCACAGACACTAAATACAACTTGTTGACAAATGGTATTTATAATGTCAACCCATCACCAACCCCCCACCAATATATGAATGAACAGCTGTCGAGAGAGTGAGAGATACAGAGGCAGACTTTGAGAGGGATATGTGAGGCTTTAGCGCAGCTAAGGTTACAGAATGTGGGACAAAGGGCTCGCCATGACACTCCATTCCTCCGCCTCTTCCACTCTGACAGTCCTTTAAAACCGCAACACTGGGGGGCTGGTTTCCTGTCTGTGTGAATGGTTTGGCGGAGTGTACGTGTTTATCTGCTGAGGTTCAAAGTACAACCTGTGCCCCAAGTCGGTGACTCTGAGGTCGGTTCCTGTTCTTCAAGATTCAAGTTTCAAAAATTTTATTGCCATGCAACTTAGTTGCTAGGAATTTGGTGCAGTGTGCTCATTACACAAAAAAAGCAAAGCATTCACAGCAGGACAGTCCATACCTGTTAAAAACACATGTAGACACACATAGACACAACCCCCACCACCCTTCCTCCCATCACAAATGCATACCATTTATCCCATAATAAAATAGATAAATGTGTTAAAAAAGTAAAGTGCCAGTGCTGAAGGGCACCCTACAAGTCAGTGCAGTCAAGAGTTATAAAGGGTCAGTGCATTGTATCTGTGAGGTGCTGTTGTAGTGTTGAGGATCCGTTGAGTAGCTGAATGGTTCTACAGTAGGTGCCAATAAGAAAGCGGAATGTTTTGGATTTAATAGATTTCAGTCCTTTCTCTGAGGGGACAGACTCCTGATTACCTCATTTCTATGTACTGCCAATGTAAAAGGTCCAGGTGATAGCATGCTAACACAAGCCAGCGACATACTGGACGTGGACAATCATTGGTCTTTATTTAGACCCTGTGTATCCACTCTCACCAGTGAAACTTTAGCCAAAAGCCCTGAGCTCATCCTACCCAGCTGAAACATAGTAGTAGCTACCAAAGTGCTAACAGACAGGTAGCGACAGAGTAGCAGCCAGTCTAAACACCCAACTCTGATTAGCATCTCTCTCAGGAAGAGTAACAAGAAACCAGTTAAGTGTAACTATAACCGATCTGATGAAACACACCTAACACCTCAGAGTGTAAGAGGGCTTCTAGAGGAATGTAAGCAGGACTATGAGACAGTGCCTTGCTGGGGATGGGTGGGTGGGCTAGGCTGGAGGCACTGGGTCCTGTGGCCCAAGATGCTCTATAATTACCCTGGGGGTGAGGACAGGGTGGCGTCTTCAGGTTTTGGCACCCACAGTTTATGAGGGTCAGAAATAGCAGGGGCACCACCCCCAGATTACAGGGGGCTACCTGAGGGGGCTAAAGGGCCTCACATCTGTATATCACTTCCAATGATCCCCATTTCTCCTCCTCTTGATCTTCCATTTAACTTTTCTCAAAAGAGAAATGAGTGTGTCTGATAGTGCCAGTGGCTCCAAAGTCCAGGTCAGATCAGCTCTGTATGAGTGGCTGCAGCAAGTTGCCTCGAGGTTTGCAGAAATTACTCTGTCACATAAAGCTAATAGCCTTGGCCCATTATATAAACATGCTTGAAATCCCTTACTATTAGTGAGAGAATTTAATGTTGGAAAAATATAATAATGGAAATTCCTACATGTTATTGTACAAGAACATTTACAAAACCTAATTGAGGTAAATGCATTAATGTCTTTCAAGTTAATCACAATTAATTATTCATAAGAGATTTTCTTGTTTAAAAGGCTATTTACTCCTTTTTTTCTATTAAACTATATATATATAAATGAATATGAAGCTGGAAGCCCATTCAATTCATTAGCTTGCAGATGAGAAGGCAATGTGCCCATCGGCCAATGAAAAGAGGACACACACACACACACACACACACACACACACACACACACACACACACACACACACACACACACACACACACACACACACACACACACACACACACACACACACACACACACACACACACACACACACACACACACACACACACACACACTCTACCTGCAGGGCAGCAAACATCATCATTTCCTCCTCCGTGCACTCAATTTCCTCCAGCAGGATGGCCCACTTGGACTGTTCATAGAGTTGGTTCACTCGGATGGCATCATACTGTGGAGAGGTTTGTCGCAGAGGTTAACATGCATACAAACAAACAGTGAGTGAACACAGATTCTCACGCTCTCTCACACTCCGATACACACAGGACACAACTAGACTAGTTGGAAGCACTAGTTAGAAGTTGTACGTGGTAAATGGCATCACGACTTTTGTCCAATGACTTTCGATTACTGTGACACTAACCATTCGAGAAATTGTCCTGCATTGTCTATGGAACGCACCTTTGGGTTGAGGTCAAAGAAACTGTGGTATTTAAACCTCAGCAGCAGCACCTCATTCTCCTTTACATCCTGCTCCATCAAAGACCTGGATGAGTCCAACCACCTGTACAGACAGTGAATAATGTATTCTGAATCAAGCAAACTCCCTGCAGCCTCTTGCAACTATTTTGATCAGAAGCACAGTCCTAAATATATTGCAAACCCATCAAAGCATGTCTGACTATAAGCTGTTTAACCAAACCACCTAACCACTAAGCAAAGTCATCTCACCCCTGGTTGATTTTGGCTTTGTCCAGCAGAGACTGGGGCTTGTAGAGTTTGACCAGGATGTCTGGTGAGGAGATTGGCTGGCTGACAGCGAGGATGCTGGGGTTGCCCTCAGAGAGGGGGCTGTCCCCAAACCAGGCAGTGGTGGGCGACAGCGGGCTGCCATCTCTGGAGTCATAGGTGGGGGTCATAGTCTTACTGTACAAGCCTGGACTGGAGTAGATGCTCCCTGAAATCACACAGTCATCAGTTAGTCCCTTATAGTGCAATGAGGTCCAAAAAGAAAATGATCTCATTAACAATATACCATTCTCTATATAATTGTTGTCTCACACAGACACTAATAAATACGCCCATTTCAAAGCAAATAAGTGCACATTCCCAAATACTAAGTACATCAACAAAACAGCATTAGGGGAAAAAGGGGTGAACACCTTTCCAAAAGCGCACACACTTGCAGCCTAGCCAGGCCAGCTAGCGGTCAACAACACCATGTGACTACCAGCCCACACTTTGCAGATGAGTGGCTTCAACTATGTCCTCCTGCTGATGGTGGGATTGATGTGGCTCAGCATGCAGATGACGCAGAACATGATCAGGGTCACCCACTTACTCACAGTCAAAAAACCTGCAGGAATGCACTGCACACAGCAAACTACTGCAAAACTTGCCACAGAGAGGAGAGAGGGGGGGGAGCACAAAGATATGGGATGATGAATGGAATATAACAAAAACATGTAAGATTGAAAAGAATCTGCCACATAATTTTTGATCTAATTCTTAAAAGAATAAGGGCTCTAAATGTTGCTTTAGTTTTTCCATTAGTTCTGAAATTATTCTAAAATTTTGACTGAAAAAATAAGCAAGCCACCTAAGTGAAGCGGTTTGCATTTCCTGTTTGCTGGCCTTGTGGTAGTATTTTTGGCCCCATACCCCACATTCCCTCTTCCCTCTGTGGGGCCAAGGTCAAGAAGCAACACTGGCTAAACCACCAGATCCCTTCTGAAATCAGGAAGTGGGCTTGGTTTGTGTTTGTGATTGTGCATGTGTACGTTTGTGTTTGCGAGCTGAGGTCATGAGAACAGGGTGCAGGCTATGGCCACACATCCCTTGTGGGGGAGGGTGTTATTCAGTGGTTATGTCAAGGTTTTTCCCTAATGCTGAGTGCATCAGGTCAGGGAGAGTACTTCCATCTCCCAAAGGGTCTCTTGAGGAATCCCAAATATCCAGAGAGACCATGTATAAGGTGAAAGCTGACAGCCTATTAAAAACACAACTAGGCCTCCTCCATCCTGTTTACTGATTCACCAATGCAGGCGAAAAGGCCCAAAGAATGTTAACATGACTTGACTCCCTAATGGTCCCACACTGGGGATTCATAGAGGGCTTAGATGGATGGCGCTGGACCACCATGGGCTGTTAAGACTAGAAGTAAACCATGAGAGGGCTGTCAATAAATGAAAGTGTCTCAAGTGGATTTGACTTTTACACAAAGCTTCTGTGTGGGCTGTTGGTTGTGGCGTGTATGTAGGATTATGGACCAATAAGCATTATCACTGTTCTGATTTCGGAACTTCTTTAAAAACAAAGCAAAAACATCTACTAATAATTTACTTATGACCACCTCAGTAATCAGTAATAAACCGTTCAAGGGCTAAAAAGTGATAAGAGTCAGCGGACACAGTGAGCAGGCCTGGAGTAGCTGTAAGAAAAGGTGAGCATTGAGCTAATTTCTAATAAGAGGCAAAGCCTTTATCATGTGACCACCCAAATCAGCTGACTTTCTCTGGAGGAGCAGTCAGGTGACCTCAACACTCCAGCTGTGGGGGGTGGAGGCTAGGGAGGAAGGGGAAGGCAAGGGTGAGGAAGCAGTGCTGAAGAGTAAAGGACAGAGGAAGAGGAAAGCTTACCTTTGACAGGTCCGATGTATATTACCTCAGAGGCTAGGATGAAAAGAGTAAGAGAAGGAAAGACAGGAAAGAGGGGAGGGAAGAAGTGGAATGGGAACAAATAACATCAAGTGGACAGATTTAAGATAATAAAAAACTAGGACAAGAGGAAACAACAGACAAAAGTAGAGAAATACAAGAACAGGGAGATCCGTGGCATTTCCATGGGCACTGCCAACTGTTAGCCTCAGAGTGAATGACTCAGTTTACCCTCTTTGCAGAGGGCGATCACCCTGGAATGACTAGTGAGGTTCTGTCATTTCCATCAACCCATTTATAGCCATCAACACAGCATGACTGATTGAAAACCCAGTCAAGGCGTTGGTCAACGTGACCCAGCCATGCATGTATAAACTGCAGCATAAATATACACTAAAAGTACTGGCTGTCTGAGGCATGTCATCCACGCTGACAGGAAACATAATTAGATACACCAGGCACGTAAAGATGTGGCGGGCCCAGAGGGGACGCCATGGACTGGCACCATGGGCACAACATCATGGCTCATAGTCGGAGTCATGTTTTTTCTACCAAAATGACCAATTCTGCGGGGCACTCGACATGTGTGAGCAGACAAACAGGAGACATGGAGTTTCCTAAATGTGCATTTAAGGATAGGGGTTTTGGAAAGTATCACCAGTCTTTAAGTAGAAATAACTGGTCATGTACTCCTTAAAACCTTACTCCGGATTTCCACTGAATGCAGAACATCTGCGGACCGGCTCCGCTGCGTGTCGGCTCCGTGCTCCGCCGTCCGTCAATACCCACTAGGTCCGGATTTGTTGCCGCCATGACTGACAGCTGTAGTCACGAGGACCCACGAGATCTCGCAAATTCACATAGAATAGAACCACAAAACCAAAAACAGTTTGTTTCCATCCAGAGGAGTAGAGGGGAAACAACTCTGTTCTGTGTTTTCAAGGTGTAGTGCAGGGAAATATGATCCGCCGTGAGCACAGTGTATTTTATTTTGAAAATTAACTGGAGGTTTATTTTGTTTCTGTGCTCGACTTCCTGTCCTGCACTATCTACCGTGTGCTGAATTGCTGCGGAGCTCTCCGGCGTCCGGCAAAAATAGAAGCTCTGTGTATCTCCTCCGGAGGGCTGCGGACTGCCGGAGCTGTGCTGGAGTCGGAACGCAGCCGTTCTGCAGCCAGTGGAAATACACACATTGACTTTAATGGAAACTTAATGACTCCGCCGCCGTTCCGAAGCGGATCCGCAGCCGTTACGCAGCCGGTGGAAATTGGGGGTTAGTGTTCACCATCACGTAATTTGCTTTTGAGGTCAGTATGGACCTGTACAGTATACGTACTCTGTTTCGCCTGTGTCTGAGTTACTATATGAGGAATCTATTTTCCCATTATCAATGTGTCTTACCAGCATTGTCAATTACAGACAGGTGATACAAAAGACGGTGAGGCAAAGGCAAAAGGCCCTTTAAAGCGAAGGTAAACTGGAGAAACTGCGGTTCAGTCCTGCAACTAACAATTATTTTCATAAATCGATTAATCTACCAATTATTTTCTCAATGAATCAAGTAGTTTATACAATGTGAGAAAAACATCAAAATAAACGACTAATCGCTGCTGCTCTAAATAAGATTAGAGCAATTCTGAAATAATTTTCTATACTCAGTAAAGTTAGACCATGGTGAGCTGCAGTGAGCCTCCCATCTCTTCTTTTCCACAGTGGTGTGCAGAAGCAGTTGGCTGCACAGGAGAAGGCTGTGGGTCTGATTGCATTGCTGCCTCGCTGCAAGAGCTTGTGATTCCTATCAGGAGACCTGACCTATTGTAAGAGGCCAGCCCCTCAAGGGACGGAATAACGTCTTACAACTTGGCCATTAAATATATTCACTGACTGTAGCATGTGATCTGATAGGGAGGACGCAGGATGTGTGTGTGTGCGCGCTCACACGCAAGAGAGTGGTGACTGTAAACAGATTCTGCACATTACTGTTGAAACTCTGTTTCTCTGCACCACCTCATGAACGCAGTCACCGTAGCACACCCATGAAATGTAATGATGCAACTTTGGGTGTAATTAACATGTGCTGTTCATAAAAATGGAAGGTTTTCTCTCACTCTTTTTATTTCGATATATGGGCTAAAGAGATGGATAATCTGCTGCTAGCTTCACAGTGAAGCAAATCAGCATGTCAGGAGAAGTAGTTTTTCTTGACTGAAAATTGTGATGGTCCACCAAGTTCACAGTGATTATTAGCCTTCTTTCCACTCACATGAGTGTGTATATATGCATGTTGAAGCCAGCGGACAGACCAGAGGCCGGGCAGAGGAGACTCAAACCACACAAAGAGTCCCATTCACCCTGTCTAATAGTGTTAGCAGTTTTGGCTAACTCTGTGACAGCAGCACAGCCGGTTTTGTTCTGCTCCTCCCTGCTCACATGGTTGTAACTCTCCCATCGGCCAGTATGACTGCAGTCGTTCAGCCTGGTTTGGGTTTAAAATGGCAGCGTGACCAGCTATGTGTGGAATCTTAACCATTCTTCATCCTCCCTGCCAAGGCTGTGGATCCCATGCAGGCCTCAAACTCACACATTCATATTTGGTCACTAGAAGCAGGGTGCAGCAATCTGGAGTTATCTTAGTGGTTTTCGAACCACAAGTGCGATACAGACTCAAAAAAAGAATGGACGCTCCATAGCAGCCCGCGTAACCTGTTATTCAACCTGCTGCTTGAGGGAAACAAGATTACTTTTCACAATGAAATACACATAATTACTTCAAAGTAGACCCTGAACCTAAAAAACTGAATACACAGACTCATCGGTTAAACACATGACGTGCAAAAACTTACACTTGAAACTTTTTTTCAAGAAATATTCCTTCCTACTAACCCTTTGACAGCTGAAATACTTTTGGAGCAAACACTGTAACAAGTGCTTTGGAGCCATAAGTGCTTCATCTCCACGTACAGTAGGCGCTACTATCCATTGGCTCACCTGATCCAGGGGTTAACAGCGGACCCTCCAGCTCCAGATCGTCCTCCTCTGCCTCCTCCAACTTTTTCTTCTTCTTCTTGGGATCACGGGGCTTACGCAGTAGAGACAGCTCCTCTGGGTGGCGGATATCTGGAGGGAGAGTGAGCAGTAAAGTTCATTTGATGTCACATAAACAACCTTGCCTCACAACAAAGCCAAGCAAACCAGGACACCGATAGGTCACTAAGAACATACAGCAAGTCGTCTTGTTCCAGCTACAGACTTCAAATAAACCACATGACTTCTCGTACAGACATTATGTAGAACCTTTAATGTAGGTGAATACAGTGACATTATGACGACTGGGGAGATGTGGAGGCAGCTGTGCACACGAGTGGTGGAAAATTGCAAATCCCTTTTCTCAGGGCCCCAACAAATCTTGCCTCAACTGTAATCCCCAACTGAGGCAGGGCAGATACAACCTCTATCTCCTGCTTACCCTCCTGCCTCACACTCCTCAGTTGCTGCTGTTGGGAAAAAAGGACAGAATAGCTTTCACAAAAACACCAAAAATGTATCCTTGAAGATACTGAGAAACCATAAATGAAATATGAAAAATAAACAACCACTTTCTAACAATGTGTCAGCTGTATGCAGGATCCCAATCAGACAGTAAGACACCATACTGAATATAATGACTGAAACAGAACATTCTCTCTCCCCAGCTTCTCTGCTGTCTTTCCCCTCTCTCCCTCCCTCCCTCCCTCCCTCCCCCAGGCTTGGAGGCCAGGGAACCATCATTCAGCAGCAGCAATGATGTTTTAAGATGGGCTTGGGATGGTCCTAAAGTAGTAGTGAGACAGCCAGAATGTGTCAGGACTAGAATAGATGGTGCTAGTTTGGAAGCAAGCACATCTGGATCATCAGCTGGATATGGTTTTCCCAAGATTCCATATAAATAAATTAAACGAGATATTTGAGAGCCTAATTTTATTATTTTCACTTTGTTTTTTGCAGAACTGTTGAAAAAAAGTTCATTTTCTCACATCCACTTAAATAAATCTCTCTACATTTTTTTTTTTTTTAAAAGATGAAGCTTTGGAAAGGTGTTGCAGACTGATTGAAGAGGTTGCCGAGGGTGTTGAGGAAAGCACGAGCAGGAGGGGAGAGAGAGAGAACGTCTTGGCTTGGGGAGAAAGCTTGTTTGGTTTGTGTAACTAAAGCAAAAGCATTCCAGGAGTTTTAAGAACTACCAGATGGGAGCTCACCCTCTCTCTCTGCCTCCCTCCTCCTTCGTTCTCGCTCTGCTGCAGCGGGGAAGCGCAGTCCCTGTGCCCTTATACAGCCATGTGAGTTGCAGGCGTGCTGCCGAGCTTGAGCCCCACTGAGCTGTGTGAGTAGGCCAACACACACAGTGAAGTGTGTAAGTGTGTATGTGGGTAGGATTGTGTCTCTTGGTGAGGCAATGCAGGGGCATGTGGTATTTTACTACAATGTCACTTTTAGTATTCATTTTTATGACTTCATCTATAAGACAAATATCTACGAAGCAACACCAATGTGATACACAATAAAATGACTGATATAACTAACATTCGTTATTGCCATGGAACTGTTGCTTCCTATAACCCTGTATAGATCAAAGTGTGGTTCAAAAGCAGAGATTTTGGTCTTAACATCTTCATCAAACCAATGTGGTAAAAATCTATTTTCTGTGACAGGTTTAGGATCCATTATCAGGAGGAGAAAAACGTTCCTGTAAAAGTAATATTTTAGGTGTCTCTACTGAATTGCCTGGAAAAGTGTGTGTGTGGGAACTGGTGGGGGGTAAAAGATTTTTAATGAAATGTGTTTTTTCATCATTCCCATGAAGGGAGTAGAGGTGTAGTCAATATGATGGGGATTCATGTCAGCTAAAGTATGAAAACCATCAGAAGTATAGAGATAAAGATGAACAAATCAAGCCGGGGGTTGGAATACAACAACAAAAAACGCTCCACTAGTATTTTTCAGACAGGCAAGCATTACAGTCAATTTCTGCTGACATACTCAGTTGAGTGTTGAATCGTATGTTTATAGTGATAATTTAAGAATCATAGTCTGGTGGGAAAGACTGCTCTTACACTCACCGCATATGTAGGAGGAAGGGTGAGTGACGGTTAGCGTGCTTACAAAAGCTTAGTTGATTTCCATTAGCAGAAATGACACCTTAGACAATAAGACCCCAATCTTCTATCCTGCAGACATGTGACAGTAACCAGGACTGGAGCCAGAGGGGTTGACTGAGAGCCAGCTGGACTTGCAAGATCTACTCCTTGGAACACATGATTCACTGCAGTGAGTAAGGCCAGCCGCAGAAGAATCACAAACACCGTCACAGTCTAATTTTACAGCAGTTTACCATACAAACAGTTTGAGACCCTACATGGACAAAATAAATTAGGGAGGAGTGATTTCCCCTTCTGTTTTCCCCCTGCATAGTTTTTAATGTTATGAAGAGGTACTCATTGGGCTGCAAGGATGACCGATCAATACTCAAGAGCAATAAATCAAGTGTTTGTTCCATGGAAGACTAAATAAAACGAGGCGTAAAGTTAACTCGCATACAGTCTAAACAGGTAAACTGATAATAGGCGTGTACATGGTGTGCATATTTTATATTTTAAGTTAGCTAATCAGACAGACAGGCTCAAAAGGTGCTAAAAGGCCCCTCAAAAAGCATAATAATGCACTTTAATTTAGGGTTTGGAGCTGAGGCCAAACCGCACTCCTCCTCTGTTATGACAACAGTGGCCAGCTCACTCAGGCCAGTCAAGCAGACCACAGGTTGACATGCCATAAATATGCTGGACCTTAATGATGAAGCAACAGTTGGGCCTAATTTTAAAAAGCTCTCTGGAGGACAAAGAACAAACACTTCACTGCAACATGCCTTCTCAACTGTCAACCTCCTTCTTCAAACTCATCCTCCTGTGTTCTTTATGTCCCGTGATATTGACATACAGCGTCTCATTGCTTTCCTGGCTGGTCATCCAAATCTCTAGTCATTTTTTTTGACTCACAGTAACAATTCAGTGCTGACAAATACAGACTTTTACAGCATTGCTGCTGCCCCTTGCATATTCCAGAGAACGCCATTGTGTCTTGGTTTTCCCACACGTGGTAGCAAAGGAGTGCTTACTAAAAAAAACACAGCGCTTAAGTGGAGCAGCCTGAATCTTGTTACCCTGAAGTGGTGGTTTGCTGAGAGAAGCAGCCTCATTTTTGTCCCACGTTCATGTCTTAGTCAGTTGTGAAGAGTACATTTTGTGTGCTGCCTTGCAGGAAGAGTAAAACAGAATCCTGTCAGAGGGAGGAGGTGTATGAGTGTGTTTAATGTGTTGGAAGTGAGTCCAGGTTGTCTAGACGGGACAAGCACATGTCTGACTCTTCACTGGTTAAAGCTAGTTCAGTGCCATTCATTCATCATATTATTATTTCTACACAGTTTCAGCTGGCACTACAACATAACATAAACCCTAGCTGAGACATTCTAAGACTTAAAAAAAAAGAAAAATTTTCAGAATTGTTAACAGAGTTCAAAAATGTTGTCTTGCAACTAAAAGTGGAAAATCCCTAATGTTTTTTGCTTCACTCTCAAGTAAGCACTACAGCACAGGATGTAAGAGCTGCCAAATGTAATCAGAGGTCAAAACAGGAGTGAAATTGAGTGATTTTCATGTATATCAGTACATCAGCCTTTTGCTGAGTCCTCTCGGTTCCCAGCCAGCCCAGATGGACTGTGTCTCTGTCAGGACACAGCTGCCATGGACATAGGAGAAGTGCAGCGGTGATAATTGGTTTTTTTACTTTTAACTTGGAATGTTATGGTGATTTTCTATGCTTTTCCACTGTATGGGACGTTCACTGTCTGAGTTGTGCTAAAGAGACTGAATAGCAGACAAAATAGAAAGGTAAAACAAGTTCTGACTTCAGTCCACCTGTGTAGTATTTGGTTTCTATCCCCACTCACTTGATAGTTTTTTTTTTCATTACACTGTATAGTTCAAGAATTATACTTTTTGGAACAGGAAATAGCTTCTGTGTGACCATCTGACCAGACATGCCACAGCAACAAAAACAAAAAAATCCAAATAAATTAGTATGGGAAAAAGGAACTGGGGCCAAAGATGAGTTGCACATCACTGAAAAGAAAACAATCTCCACCGACTTTCTATCTTCCAGTATCTCTGTCGCTCCCTTTCGGCTATCTGGAGCGAAGGCTAGTTGGACAGGCCACGTCTCTTCCTGTCCCATCTGATTCTCTATGCTGTGCAGCTCACAGGGAGTCAGCAGAAAATACACACAGGAAATTGTAAAACTCAAAAGTTGCCCAGATAACAAATAATGAAATGGTTCCAGGCCGGACCAGCTGTAAGTCAGCTAAGTCAGCTGTCACACCCACAGTTACAGTTCAGAACTTTCCAACTGCCTGTTAGCATGAGTTCTGCTTTTTGCAAGCAATGATGCACAGCGTTAACAAATACAGCAGTAGAAGTTAAGTTACACACCGTGGCCCTTTACAGCCACCGTACAACATCTTGTGACATTCTGGCACGTCCCATGTCAGCCAAAAGCAATTTGTCCTGAATTCTATGAAGCTGAAATAGATTTATTACAGAAGTAGCAGACACATTCCTAACTAGGCCTGAAAGGCTACCGGCCCGTTTCTCCCCCCCGTCTCTCTGCCTCTGCTTTCAAAAACAGCCTCTTTGTGTATTTACACTAAATAAAATGGGCTATTTGTTCTTTTCATTTCAAAAGAACGGCATCTTCTGACCTCGTAGCCTTCTGAAAAAATAAAAAGCTTCCATTTTTCAATCTGAAGGCAATGGAAACATGATAATGGAATGGACATGGTTCTGTCTGTTAATGGAAGCATGTATTGGAGTGAAATGGAGATGTGATAGGTATGTTATGTGTGTGTGTGTGTGTGTGTGTGTGTGTGTGTGTGTGTGTGTGTGTGTGTCTTGGGTACCACTTACACCATGGGGGACAGTTAAATTTGGACATGAGATTAGTAGGAGAGATGGTAAGCAAGACCGTGAGCAAGAGTACGAGATATTTACACATACGTGAATATGTACTCTGGTGTGTGCCTGTGTTGTAAGCCTGGGACGATTGATAATCTCTGTTTACTAAGCATTATTGTGAGACGGATGGAGCCCAGGTTCCAATGACAGCACTGCAGAGCGAACAGTGGACTGCCAGTCAGGAGACGTGACTCCAGCATGCAGAGCTTAGAGTGTGTTTAATAAACACAACCACATTGCCAGGGATTAAAAACAAAGCGAGAGGAAGAGCATGATTAGTTAGGTTTGATGTAGAACATTTCCAGAACCTTTCCAAAAATAGTCTTACAGGGAGATGTTTTTGGGCACCTTCAATAGGTCCAAGTGGACTTGACCACTATTCTCCACTCATTCCCATAACTCCTTGCCAATCGGTCACACCTCATCTCACGTTTGCTTCATGACTGTTTTCCACATCTCGACTCAAGTTATGGACGCTGCTCTGCCTGCTGTCCTGTAAATGAGTCAGTCTTTCCACTTACTGAAGGTTTTGCAGATGTCGGACACAGCCTTGAAAACGCGGTCCGAGAAGTTGACCTTGACCTTCATGTGCTTCATGTTGGGCAGCTGGAGGCGCAGCAGCTTGTGCTGCGGCGTGAAAAGCAGCCTGGCGTCAGCTTGGATGCCGTACTTGTCCAACGTCCAGTGGGTTTTCAACAGCCAGGTTTTCTTCTTCTCCCACCACAAAGCATGGTCGGACCAGTCCTTCTTCACATCTACGGAGGCAAAGAACAGAGAAGAGTTGATCAGTTTTAGACAGGACTGCAAAGGTGCAAAAGAGAACGCAGCAAAAGCTATTTTATATCTATTGACAGCAAGGTAAAATACTGTAAGCAAATGGAAAGTGTAACTACAGCGCTCAGTGTGTAACCATCGCACTGTACTGACTCAGCAAATATGTACCACCAAGGCAGAGGGTCACATTTGGGGTGAAGGGCTGGTGATCGGGGTGGGGACAACAGAAAAGGTTAGCATGAGGGCGTCAAAGTGGGAAGAATGAGATGACTGAGTGTGTGAAAGACGTGGCTGTTTGTGTGACGCTGTGGAGATATCAGGTTCATACCTCCCTCTTTGTTGAAAAGTCACACTGTGATCCCTCTATAGCAGACCCAAGCCACCCAAAACTCACATAGCTCCCAGGCTTTTGCTCCGCAGGGGCTCAGAAACAATGGGGAGCGACCTGTGGTCTCATGGTGTGTGTCTGACTTCAAGGGGATGGTGAAAACCGCAGGGATTTAAGAGAACTCAAAAAAGCTGTTTCTGGCTAATAAAATTTTTTTTTTCTGCAGATCATCTTGCTCTGGTTTCTATACGAGCAGCCTTGTGATGGGCTAAAGTGGTGTTTGAGCTGCCAATCACTTCAAAGTGAAGGTTAAAGTGGAAAAGACAGCATCTCACACGCTCAGAGAGTTTGAAGAGCATTAGTTTCATATCTCTGTATCGCTTTAATGAGATACAGTCACACAATAGCTAAGTATGTTAATCAGGTCAAAATGAATAGCAGGCTAACTAGCTCAAAGACTTGCTTATTTTTACTTTTTAAGGAGTGCTAAAAATATCCATCTGACTGATTATGAAAACCCATACTGGTCATATGTTACTTTATGTTCAAGTGTAAAGGCCTTTGCAGTCTATGATAGTTGAGATGGAGTGAATCCACCTTTAGTTTTTAGCCTATTATACTCTTCCCCCCTGAGAAGTGATGTCATTACTTCGGCATTAGTCCAGTAAGGCACTTCCCTAAGCGGTGTCTCATTTCCTCCACCCACATACCCATTCATCGCTTCTCCAGCCTATCCTCTATCTCACTCTGGGACTCTCTCTCCTCTCAGAGTCACTGTGTCCAGACACAGAGGTCGGTTTGCTCAGTCATCCTTTAATCAAAGCGGTCGATCCGGACGGTTTCAACTTCTATACTGCTGCGTCAGCAAGAGGGTTTAAAGGCATATACTTATACTTATATACCTAGGTATGTATTTAGAATAAAAGTGAGTCATCTAAAAGCAGCATCATAAATATTCCAAAAAGCTAAAAAAATAAAAATAAATGTCAGCGAGATGACAAGAATAGTATACATACTGTATAAACATACTGTCATTATTAGCATCTTATAATATTAGGCTAGGCACTATATGGGTTTAGGCAAGATTTCGTTTACATGTGCCAACTCTTAAGTGAGAACTTTACCGTAATTTCTCTTAATAAGGCTTCAATTTATTATATCAACTACCTTAGTGTTTTACTGTAGGGCTGCAACTGATGATTTATCAATTAATCATTTATAATTAAAACATAGAAATAGAGAAAATAGTGAAATACACACCTTTAGTTTAGAGAATTTACATAATGTTCTTAAATTACTTATTCAATCTGATCAACAATACAAAACCTGAAAATATTCAATTTACAATTACAGATAAAGAAAAAACAGCAGCACATCCTCAATTTTAAGAGGCTTAAACCAGCTAATGTTGTGGCATTGTTCCTTGCTAAATGACTTAAAATGATTACAGGATTATCATTTGATCGTCTAACAGATTAATCGATTCATTGTTTGAACCGTGTCTTACTGATGTGTGAATAAAGAATTAAGCAAAAATATCCATGCTTCAAGTCCACAATTCCCTGTAGGCCTATTTAGTGTGAATTAATGCTGAACATTCCTGTGGTTAAAAAACAGGCAAGAACCTCTAAGAAACACATCTACTTTGTATTCAAAGCTGGCTGCCCATTATCTAAACGTGGCATCAACACGTTACATCTATGTATTACATGAGGAACGACACAGCTAATGGACTACAATTACTTTCTGATACAAGGCGACAGCAGTTATAATCCAACACTGGCTGATGCACATTGCTTCTAAACATTCTGAAAGGAATATGGTAACACTGTTTAAAGATGGGAGAACGATCTTGAACGTTGCCCTCCTCCATCTGTCAAACCGCTTTGTGCCATGGTAACTGAAATCTTCGAGTGGCTCTCTGTCTGTTCCCATGTGCTATTGTTTTCCCTGACCTTCCCTTTACATAGGGGCATCCTTATGCTTTGTTGACACTCTGCTGCTGATCCCGTCTAGCAAGTGAATGAATGGGATTAGCGGGTGAGATTGGCTGCTTAGAACCAGCAAACAAGACTGCTGTGATGTGAGTAAAGCAAACTGGAATGAGGAAAAGATTACACTGGTGATTGAGAATGGGAGGGAAGTTTTAGAAGAAGAGTGACCACAAGCATCTCAATGCAGAGGTCATTGTGAAGGCCCAGGACTGTGTGAATTGATTTCGGGAGAAGTTGTTTGTCAAGCTGTTAGGTTGTATACTGTTTACTGTGGGGATAAACAACACTTGGTACTTGAGAGAAAACATTCCAACCTTTCTTTCAGAGACCCTGTGTGAGTTACTCTAGAGTCTAGCAGCATGGGGGTCTAGCTGTCATCGCTCCATTCTGATGCCTCAGCTGTGCGAACGCAACTTCATTGCTACCATCAGAAAAACTGCACCCTTAAGTGCACTGCAGCTATTAAAGGCTGGAATAATGAGAGGGAGTAAAGAGAGGAACAATTTAAAATAGACCAGAATGTATTTTCATAACTCTGCTCACAGTTTTTCCTCTTACAACCTTGCAATTTCTGGTGTCTGGGAGCAATGCAAAACAGCTAGCATTAACACTTGGCACTCAGGTCTCCACCACAGACCAGGTTCTATAGAAACATCCTCATACTCAGCATGCACGGCCACCAAGTCTGTGGCAAGGCATGAATGCATCTTGGCTGGTCCCAGTTAGCCTCAACATGCTCTCAATGGTCCCCGCTCCACTGTTTCCTTGTCCCCGCCCACCGCCAAAACCATAATGGACATAGCCTTTCCTTCTGCTTGCTTGTGTCATTACGCAATGGTTCGATGTGTTGGGATTGGACGAGTGCGGCTCACACAGGCGTCCATTGGGTTCTTTCAGCAACAAGGTGGTAACTCAATCCACAGAGAGGGAGGGAGGGCCAATGGCATCTCCAAGCTAAAAATACAGCCTGCCAAAGCCTGACGTAATGCCGCAGCCAGAGGAGCGGGGGCCTAAGTAATTGGGTGCATTAAATGTGGACCCACAGCCCCTCAGTAGAGTGATATATGTGTGTGCATGTGTATGTGTGTGTGCGTATGTGCGTGTGTGAGAGCACAAAGAAGGCTTGGAAGACAAGGGGAGGGGAAACAGAATGGGAAAACCATGTTTTATGACCTCTGCAGGATGTGAAAGATGATACAGAGATTGTATGTGTGCGATGGTTTGGGGATTTGTGGAAGGCAGGGTGTTCTTATCCATCCATTAACTACATTAGCTCTGTGTGTTTGCTCATGTGTGCGCTTTAACAAGCTAAATTAATCCATAAAAATCTGTCAAACAGAGTTCTTTTCATTCAACACCATCACCACTGCAGCTCTCGAACAAGACCGCTTCCTCTGCTTTGTGCACCAGATACCTAACCACAGCGAGAAATACTGCCTTAAAAAGAGATGACTGAATATTTTAGGAAGCAATTAAACAAAACGCAAAGATCACACACTGAAATTGTACTTTAAGTATTGCATGATAGGAGGCAAAAATTTACTTTAATTGAAATAATAGAGGAAACTGAATTGTCTCTCCTTCCCTTTCCTCCTCATCACTTCTCTTTGCCCTTTCCATCATTCTCTTCCTAGCCAGAGTATATGTGTTTACATTAGGAGGCAGCTATGTTTATGGAGGCCTGTCTGACTGTGAGGGGGAGGGGCCGCGATAGAGGAGAGGATGAGAATGAAGGAACACAAGATAGGGCATGAAAAGGAGAGATGAGGAGGATGAGGAGAAGGGAGGAGCTCTAAGTAGGGACACAATAACATGAGACAGAGCAAGCAAGCACGAGGAAGAGGAAAGTCAAAATTAAATTTTCCATGCATCTCCAATTGTATTGTATGCATCCAATTGTTCCCAACACACTTTGCGCACACACACAGATTCAGTAGCTGAAGACACCTTTAGCTGAATGCATTACAGGTTTTTGGTTTTGTGAACATTCAAAATCTATTTCTGCATTACTACTTTAAATGTTATTTTGCCAGTTGACATGTTTCCCTCTGTTGCTAAACAACATCATACGTTGTGATTTTGGCAGTTCTGTATAGAGATGGTTAAGCAGAATTAAGTACAATACACACTTTCTGTGGGACTACAGATGCAAATTAGCCTAAGGCTAACTCTGGTGTAATGCATTAAATGATTACATTTCTGTTTAAATTGCACACTGTCCCTTACAAATAAAATTGAAATTGAAACTAGTCATGGTTCCAGCTACTTGTCAAGCGAATTTTAAGCGAACTTTTAAAATGTCGCAAAAAAGAAAAAGGAAAGAAAATGCGAATTAGAAGCGTTTCCATCAACTGGTTTAGAGTGAATAAACTAGACAACGCAAAGCGTAGTTTCGTCACAAGTTGACGTTAAGCATGGTTGTAGATTGCAAACCGGCTCGCTAAATCAGAGTTCAAAGTTCAAGTTCTTTGGCTAAATGGAGCGAGGGAGCATTGTACAAGTTGGCCACCGGTGCAGAATACAGGGTTGTGGCAGAGACATTTGGTGTCAGCGAGACAACCGTTCACCGCTGTGTATCTGCGGTGTGCAGGGCCATACAATCCAAGCTGTTGAACCAATTTGTCAATACACCCGACGTGGTTGAGGCACAGGCTATAGCGCACCGCAACTCCACTACGCACATTTGTGCCACAAGTGTACGGCGCACTGGATGGGACCCATATCCCGATCCTTCCCCCGTCCGATGGATACCAGGACTATACAGTAGTGCTGAATGCGAAAAAAACATTTCATCATCGTTGGGATTTGACACTGGGCTTTTGGGCTAGAAAAAACAATAAATCCTTGTTGTTGCATGTGCACTCAATGACTCATAGTTACTCTTTATTTGTCTTCAACCAGCATAGCAGTGACAGTCAGCTGACGCCTAAAGCAAAATCCAGGCTCATCTCTAGCATCACTGATGGCGGTGATTTAAGAGTGGACATGCGTACAGGTTAGCACTTTTTCCACTGTGTTTGCACGGTTTGCCTGAAAATGTTTTTCATAAGCTGTCAGTGCCAAGCTGTTAGCCATCAGTGATAACCATGGCCACGCAGTGACAGGCTTTGTCCTTTTCAGCCATCAGCTGATTAAAACATTACAGCAGGGTGAGGCTGGTCATGCCGTTTCCTTGGTGACTCCTGGCTGACGCCGTGGGGGCAATGGTGCGAGACGACAACTTGTTTTCATACACAACAAAGACACAGAGCTGCAGGTTTGTCAATCTTATTCTCTCTCGCACGCACACACGCACGCACACACGCACACATACTCCTCTAAAACATGAAAACCCTTCTCTTTCTAAATATATTCCACGTCTGAGGCAGGGTGAAGATCTGTATTGACAAGCTAAGATACAGGAAGCAAATGTTCTGCACTGTCCCTAAATTAGATTGACTGGATATTGGCCTTCAGGCACTCGCTTGCTTAGTCAGACAACAACAAGTTTGATAGAGACAGGTGATGACAAAATCTGTATGGCAGGCATGAGATAGAATCACACAGGATTACAGAGGAAGATATCACTGTACGTCAGAGACAGAAGTGGCAGCAGGTGAGCAGACAAACTTGTTTCTGGACTTGTGACGAATGATCAACATAACTAAATCCAGAAGTCATCGGTTCTATCCGGTCTGCGTAATTACTGGCAACATCTCATTTTCTTGACTCTTGACACCCGTCAAGGAGAAGTCATTGACTAATATTTTGATCTATTCCAGCTGTGTCCCTCTAGCATTCACTAACCAATACCATTAAAACTCAAGTGCTTTCCATTGACAACCTGAGTTGAACGAGGTTGGCTGAGCTCATTTCAGTCCGTTATTATACAACAGCTTGCTGCCAATAGTCAAACAGGTCATTTATCACAGGCATTAAATATGCAAAACATGCTTCAACCCTTTTAAGCTGTCAAACTTTACCTGACAAAGCATTGAGACAAAGGGACACTTAGTGCTGCCATGAAAGCATTTTAGGCTGCAGAAAAATAAAAAAAATAAAAAGGTTCATCGAGATCCTTTAAGGTCACGGCTGGCCTAAAAAGGAGTCAGGGGACATTGTGGCAGATATTGATTTGAAAGTGTTGTACTGCCACTACTGCCCCCACACACACACACAAATACAAAATCCAAAACATGCTATAGCCTAAAGACTCCAGAATGAGCTAGGGCTATGTTTCAGGATAAGCCCTGACAAACGCTGGCAACACTCAAGGCCGTTTTATGCTTCTGCGTCGAATCGTCGGCGTACCCCCGCAGACCCCTCTGCGGCTAACGTGCCTGACGTGCACCTCTCGGTCGTGGCTGGGCAGCGCTGCATTTAACCCCCGACTCATTTTGGTTCTCCTCCATAAACAACGTGAAATCAAGGAGAGAGTTAACTTTTCCTGCTAAAGATTTCCCACCTTGGTCAGAAAGCACAGGGGAGACACTTGGTTTCGCTCACCAGGACTCTAGAGTCGGTACTCGCTCCGAAGCCAATCGCCGTCACTCTCTCACTTCTCCCTCACTCTGTCACTCCCCACACACACCGGCTCGACGCACACACACCAAGTATAAACATCGGGCCACATACGTAGGCTACGGCGAAAG
Organism: Perca fluviatilis; assembly: GCF_010015445.1. Classification (NCBI taxonomy): domain Eukaryota; kingdom Metazoa; phylum Chordata; class Actinopteri; order Perciformes; family Percidae; genus Perca; species Perca fluviatilis. The sequence continues at coordinate 15,403,819 of NC_053131.1, read as the reverse complement.
CTCTGCGTGGAGCCTGCACAGAACCATAAAACAAGCTTCAGCTTTCCATCTGAGGTTGGACAGTACCCAACCTTTGGTGCATCACAGCTCAGGTCTCACTACACCTGACCACTCCAGAGGATGGGATTATCCTGCTTTGCTACAAATGAGATCTACATGTGAATTAGTGGATGCAGAACCAAGCCCTTCACCCAATAAAAGACAATAAGTGAGTGGAGTGAGTCTGAAATCTTAACAGGAAATCTGGGCGCATCTAGCCTGTTAAGAGTAAAAAGAGAGTGCAACCGTACTGGCTTTGATACATTAGGAGAGGCCAGGAGGGCTATTAGAGGAAACCTCCTTAGAGACAGATAGTTTGTATCCATTTGTGTCATAATACAAACACAGCAAAACAGTGGGGGTACTCCACCTCCGCCCTGACACAGCTTTATACAATTAGGTGTTCAGGGACCTGGTGGAATAATGACATTACAAAGAAACTCAGGGACTAAGATCAATGGAGCAGATAGGTAATATTCATCTGTCCTTCTATCCATGTATGCATCCTGCCAGACGTCCCCTCTGGACTGCGAAACGCTGTCCCACTGATGCCTCTGTGAGTTTAAAGGCGGTTACACACCAACCAGACGGCCAACCGTCGGCAGAAAAGCCAGTCGGACTGATCAGTCTCCCAGAGTTGGTCCAAAAAGTGCCTCAGAACACACCGCAGAGACGAAACGTAATTCGTCTCCATAACAGCAGGCGGCGCTACTCTGTATTGTTGCCCAAAAAATGAAAACCAGCAGCTGATTGGACGAACGCGCCACGTGGGTTTGTTTTCTCCGGAAATTCAAACCCAGACTGTCATGGCGGCTTGTTCAGAATACGATCTCATATTTTACTAAAATAGTTCACGGAAACATGTTTCTGAAAACATTTTAAGCGACAAAATAGGCCGTGCAGTTGCTGAATCTGTCAGTTTAAAAGATTTTCGTCAGATTTTGAGAGACTCTAGTCACGCTCATTCCGCTCGCCATTTCCGGGTGAGTCCCAACTGCCCTGTCTCTGACTGAACACGTCAGGTCGGCCAAAATGAACGCCGACAGCCCCTCAGACGGACGACGGCACGGAACACGCCGAACAGACTCGAGTCACCGACCTCGCCAGACTGTCCAACGGCCGATTATCGGGTTAGTGTGTCAGCGCCTTAACAGGAAGCTCAGTTGCTCCCCAGTAAATTTCTCTAGAAACCCTGAGGAGAACTTACATGGTCAAATTACACTCGAGGCTGCTAAGCACAATTGCTTCTGGATTCAATATTTCCATATATAGTGGCATTGAAACAACTGGCTGATTTACATATCAATGAATAAATGAACAGAATCATCTGATTATTAATTAATCACTTTCAAGTACAAATACAAAAACGTTTCTAGATACAGCTAATTGTGAAATAATATAGATATTCGGCTTTTTCTAATACTTATCATCAATAGTATATTTATCGTTTTGTTTGACTGTTGGTCAGACAAAATTTACAATTTGAAGACATCATTTCTGATGACGTGATAACGATTTTCATCATTTTGAGAGATTTTTCAGACAAATGCACCTGCTGTGGCGCAATTGAAAAAATGAAATGAGAGGGAAATGGCGTTAACACTAGATTAGCTGGCATTTTAATAATGTAGAAACGTTAAGCCTGACAGAGCTGTAGGGAATTCATTTAAACAAGTTATGCTCTGTCACAACTGCCATAATAAAGTCTCATCCCTTGGTTATGAAAACCAACACCTTTTCTCTGTAAAAGGGAGAGCACAGAGACTGTAGGCAGGGACAGGTTGAAATGAATGAAATGTCATCTGAGAACAGATCAGAGATCAGTTTTCTCCAGTGGCACACAGGTGTGTGTTGCAACAACAACAATGTGCTGCTGTAACATTTCCTTCCGATGAATCTACTGCGCTGCCTGCCACTACAGGAAGGCGAGAGGGACAAAAAGCAACAGGCTTCAGATTCCCAGAGGAGCCATGAAAGTTGGCTCCACTGCATGTTTCAGATGCCAAACGTGGCTAATTAGATTGTCCTGAACAAGCACAGCAGTTCTTCATGAAAGTGGACAAAAGAGTGATAGAAAGAACTGGAAATGACATTCGCATCACGTGATATTTGCAGCATTTAAGCAGCTGATACTGTTCCCACCTGATCCCTAATCGAGGGACTACATCGAAACCAACAGCTGTCAAAGTCAACTTTATTTCAGAATAACAACAGAAACTTTTTCTCGTACGATGTGCAAGTAGTTAACTCGGTAGGATAGCACAGATTTACTGCCACAGCTGGTTTCTTTACTTTACACAGTTTCCTTCAAATTCTCTTCCATAGTACTAAAGCATCAATTAGGCTGGGAGGTAACTTCTCCAATCCATATGGTAGACATTCTGACGAACTTTTTATTCGATCCACTGTCTGCACTGCCAAGTAGAATATTGCCAGGAAGAAATAATAAAACATATTTAAAAAAAATCTTGTAGTTTGTGTGGGCTGCTAAAATTAACTCTCTATGGGAAACAATGAGTTTGTATGTAAATATAATAGGCGGGGGTGCAAGTCTGAGAACAGAACAGCATAATCACTGTAGCATCTTGTGAGTGAAACAGGAAAGCTCTGGCCTGGGCAGGACCGCTACTTAGGCTAACTACTTCCTGTCAGAGAGATTAGAGAGCAGGACGATCACACAGGCTGCCAGGCCGTTTGTCACTTCGTCATGCCAAGACTTTAAGGATGGCTCCACACTCGCAATCAATGAGTCTCATTACACACGGTGATATATATCTGAACTGTGTGTCATGGCAAGCTGATGCGAGTAGAGGGAACGTGGTTATAGTCAGCTATCAAAGATATCGCCCACTCTTCCCTGGTGTGTGATGTTGAATGGAAAGAGATGTCCACAGCTCTCACAGCATCAGGACAGATATGACTACAGTATCTAAGCTCTTCATCTCGATCTCTGCAGGGACTGAAGATCCATCTTTCCTCACAGCCAGACAGAATCATAATCCTTCAAAAAATGCCATAAACACTGAGAGGGCGGGAAGGCGGGAATGCAAGGAAGGCACAAGGGAGAAGGCGCATAAAAAAAGCCCAGAGGAAGTTCAGCATCCTGTGTTAAATCGCGTCCGTTTCCTAATGAAACTTGCACTCCATTGTCAAACCGAAGCCATCTCCCCTCTGGTCACCACAACCTCCAGCAGACAGCATTTTGGCATCGCAAAAAGGACACAGAACACAAACAGCTGATAAAACTAAAGCATTATTTTGAAGACCAAAGTTGCTCAGAGGAAACACTACAGTCCCTTCTAAGTCAATTCTAATTGAACATTATAACTATAATTTGCCGTTTTGTTAGACGTGCCTCTGAATAGAGGGGTGTAAATGAAAATATTCAAAGTTATGGTTACTTACAAATACATTCCGTATGTGATTTGCTCTTACAAATTGTGGTGAATGCAGGATGATGCCATTCGCCGATTCACTCGCGATGTAAATATGTAGGTCATCGCAAATACAAAACACACATGTTCTGACACGCAGGGAAAGTTCTCTGCGGCTAGCTGGTGATACGGCAGCCAAAAACTTAAAAAGGCCCCTTACTGGAAACAACCACATGAACTATCAGAGTCACACTAGACAAATTAGTTTGCTCAAGTTCTATTTATGGAACACTGAACAGTCAGCGTACGTGAACTTGGTTCAGAAACCATGAGAAAATGAACAACGTGTACTTCTACATTGCGTTCTCTATTGATTACTAAGCCTAGCTACGTGGCTGGAGAAATAGTGTCAGACATTAAGACATTGTGGCCACACACTCACAACATATTAAGATGAGGAGGGAGTGAGAGAAGAGGTTCAAAACAGAGAGAAAGGAAAAGAGGGAGTTGACAGAGAGAGGAGGAATCAAGCAGACAGCAGAAAATCCAGCAATGACGGCAGCGGCCAGAGAACAACATGCCAAACCCTGGAAGTCATTTCCTGCTTCATCGAAGACTTTTATGGAATTCTAGCAGCGTGGCTATGGCTAACGTCACAACGAGAAGGAAAGACTCAGGCCCTTCTCACTCCACCCCGCTTTCCCTCCCATTTTCTACTCCATCCAGTCCCTATACCCTCAGCTGTATTTTGTGAGGCTGAACAGAGCCACTACAACCAGGGTACCTCAAGTAGGGTAACAACGTTTTCACCAATCATTTACAGTTGCTAGCTACTCATGCTGCTAATTCCAAGACTTGCTTTTTCAGTCGTTTGCACAATTAGCTAAAATGTGTTATTCTTTACATCTATGACTCGACAGTCTGAGACTTTGAGTCCAGGGGGCATGGTGCTAGCTTAGCCTGTGCTAAATAGCAATGTATTTGGGTGAAACATTGATAGCTTAAGCACTTACTGTAAGCCACAGTTTACCATAGTTTAAAAGCAATGTAACTTGGGCACAATCCCTTTAAATCCAATAAATCTCCCGCCAGCTAATGCTATTTGTGCATTATTTGTTTTCCCTTCTAAATGGCAATATCAGCGTTTAGAGAGGAGGGCTACTTTGTTTTTGATCAACAAAGTCAGAGAAAGCAGCAGTGATGAGAAGGGATGAAAAGATTACAGGACTGTGGGGGACCATGGGGTGATGAATCAGCTGGCTTTAAATACTGCTCTCCTAGAGGGTTGCAGAGGAAATGGAAGCAGCGTTCGCTACTGTGATCAATAGCTAAGTGCCTTCCTGGCAATTGTATATTTAATCCATTATCGAAGGCCATTTGAGCCTGCAATGTGGACCAACAGAGAGTTGAAAGATGGATGCAAGATACATGTGGGCGAGACACACCCACCAGCCCACACAACACTGCTCACGTGTAGAAACACGCACACAAATAATAATAATAATAATAATAATAATGACAACACTGGCCATCGTACAGAGGACAGCCGACGCAACATTTTCACACAAACACGTACTGCTTCTGAAAACAGTTACAAATGTTTTTAGTTTTTTTTTTTTTTAAAACAGCATACAGCAACAAATGTTTGATAGAAAAATATCCAGAGCACCATCAGCCTCGTGGAAACCAATTACTGAATCACAAGAGGTCCTTCATTTTGGAGTGTGGGAGGCCGAGAGAGACAGAAAGAGAGGGGAGGAAGGACAGAGAGAGATTTTTCATTGCACCAGGATGTCCTTTCAATGTGAGACTGACGCATTGCCTGCCAAAACTCTAAACTAGCTACGTGTCCCTTCTCACAGCGCCATGAATATGCGCACATTTACATTTGCACATGTACAGTGTCTATGTATAACCAAGTAATCAGCAAATCCAACAGTGGGTATGGGACAGCACTTCAGAGGTGTTCAGTGAGGACTGTGCAGCACTGTCACCAGTGAGAGCTGGGAGGTATACAGAGAGGCAGGTTACTGACAAAAGAAAGACCTGAAGATTATTTCACACAGAAGGGCGTCGCATGTGAACCGTTTGCTTACAATTTTCTTTAATCTCACAACTTGACTCATTAACTTGCACAGATCGTTTCCTCTCACCTCAGATTGTACAGTAACACATTAATTCATGGCATAGTGTTGGTTTTTACAAGAAGGTGTCCACCGGAAAAAAATACATAAATCAAGTTTAAGATGACATTTGTTGGACAAATTTGAATTAAGGGCTTCATTTTTGTCCCAAATGATCATTAAGAAAATGTCTTGAACAAGCAAGAAAATGTATTTTTTTAATTGACTACCGAAATGATATCATTGCCTCTTCCAAACACTAAATATTGTGCGTCACTTGAATAGTGTACACTTTCCTGCGGTGTGGCATGTGGAAAACCAACGTTGTAGGCAGGTTAATGATTACAATGGAAAACAACCTGTTGACTCAGGGTAGGAGGGAGATGGCAGTCAAATGAAATGTCCCCACACTCACTTTGTGAAACCAGTCGAGAGGCACAAATACACTCTCACAGAGCAGTTTAATGTCAGTTCTGCTTCTCAGTAGGAGGGTCTATTCCCTTTAAGCATACTACAGTAAGCTAATTTAACTGCAGTAATGGTGGTTGTAGCACGATAATATGGGATTTAAATGTGCTTAAGAATGGTAACCAAGGCTAGAATTACAGTAGGGCTGGGCAATATCAATATTATATCGATATCGTGATATGAGACTAGATATCGTCTTAGATTTTGAAGAATCGTAATATTGTTACATGGTAATATTGTTACAAGTTGTGTCTTTTCCTGGTTTTAAAAGCTGCATTACTGTGAAGTGATTCATTTTCTGAACCAACCAGACTGTCCTAGCTGTTCTATTATTTGCCTTTAACCACTTAGTCATTATATCCACATCACGATGGTTAGTTATCTCAAATCTAAACGTGAAGATATTTTGTGAAAGCACCAATTGTCAACCTTACAATATCGTCATCGAGGTCTTTGGTCCAAAATATTGTGATTTCTGATTTTCCCCCGTATCGCCCAGCCCTAAATTACAGTACATTTTTGATAAGACAGTGAAACAACCATGCACACCTGCGTCCTGTTATTTTGCTTCGGCGCAACAACAACAACAACAACCAACAGCCAACCACGGTCAACAAATCAAAACTATTGTCAACAGCCTTAAGCTCTCAAACCGCTGGAATCCTGAGCAGATAAAAAAAGGAGAAGTCATCAGCAAAACAGCTACATCCTTAAGGAAAGGAAAACAGAAATTAGGAAGGACGAAAACAAAAGAAAAAGCATTATGGTGGTTGCCAACTTGTCAACTTGATATAACTGTACAACCAAAACTATTTCCAACACATGAAACCAAAATTGATTTCTATAACAATTACAATCTATTACAAAGTTACACTGTTACTACACTGTTATGTCTCATTTATCCAACTTTTATGGCACAAATAGCCACCACTGAAAGACCTTCACACTACACATCAGAGAAAGTGTCACATTAAGAAAGGTCATTACCCTTCAACCAGACCTTAACACAAAGGGCAAACACAACTCTAACAACGGATAAGGCCAGGCCTGGAGTGGAGTGGAGGTGGGAGGACCAATGAATTCATGTCGTCCCACACGCGGCAGCAACACTGCACTCGCCTAGCATAGATGCTGCTCAGCACAGACGACCACAGAGAACAAAGACCTCAATTATGTGGAGCTCTAACAGGAGAGCTAAAAACGGGACCATGGGCAGGGAATAAAACCTTGGAGCGCTGCAGGAATGCTGAGCGTTCAAGCACCATCCACAAAGAACACACACACACTGTCACTCCCAAATCTCACTGCCACCACCACTGAACTTTCTCCAGCGTCCATGAAACAGGGCAGTGTGTTCAAGTGGCTGGAACAGAGGACTCTTATGCTTACTTGCACCCAAACTTGTCAAGTGCGTAACTGCAGTTGCAGAACAGGGCGCTGGTGTCATGCAACAAAAGGTCAAAGCAACAAATCTCCATACTGATCAAATAGCCTGCCCAATTAGAAAATGTATTATACAACACAAGTTCACTTTTATCTCCGAAGATAAGATAAGATAAATAATGTAGCTTGTTGCCAACCTCTGGCATTTTCTCTTTGCGTTTTTGGCTGAAAGCATACTTTTAAGTTCCAAAACTTGATAAAGTTGGAGAATGTCTGTTCATAACTCTGGCCAGTTTTGTGAAACACGTTTCCATAGAAGAGAAGTGTTTACTTAGTAGAATCTCACTTCTCAGAATGGTAACAATTTTGAAAAAAGAAGAGAAAAAAAACTATTTATTGCCCAACAAATATGAACAGATAACACAAGTCAGCCATTGACACAGGAATTCTGCTTAGGATGGTACAGAGTAGGAGGTACAGCCAACCATATCCACTCTATTACAAATGGAATGCATCTTAAATCTGCAGACTGCACACGGTGGATTGCTGTAATTTCTATCATGTGTCAAAATTAGCCAATTAAGACTCAGCTCAAGCCCGTTTATTACACTTTAGAAAAAGCTGCTTTGAAAAGCCACAGTGAACTGTTTTTGCCCACGGCGCGACGGCAGCGTGGATGCATGCATACCTAGTTTCTCCACGAGTTTGAGCATGATTCCGCCGATGTGGATTTCTCCAGTTACTCTGAGCGACACGTCCCTGTGGAGGTCGGTGACGTGCATCTTCAATTCCCATGTCCCATCGGCGTAGCAGCCATCGGGCATCCGGATCCCGTCCAGCGCCATCCTGCCAAACAGATCCACAGTCAGGAAGGGAGAAAGTCCAGCTAAAATTCTGTCACATTGGAGTGAAAAGAAACCTTTTGACTCTCTGGAAAGAAAGAAATGTAGTGCAAAGCCCATGCGTGCAAGCTCTTGAAAAAAATTGTACCCTGTTAGATATCTAGCAGACTGTAGGCTGATATTTCTAAGTGTACTTAGGAGGGGTATAAATGTACTTAATAGATTTACTTAAGTACTGTTCTTGACCACAGTACTATACTTAAGTACTTTGATATATATATATATATATATATATATGCTTCTACTCCAGGGAAACTATACATTTAAATACTCCATTGCATTTACAGTATCCGACAGTTGTAGATGCTGGTTACTTTGCAGATTAATATTTTACATAAACAATATGTGATTAGTTCATAAAACGATGCAAAGCTTTAAAGAAATCAATTTATGAAAGTGAACTGGATGTGCACCACCTAGACTTGCTATGCCATTAAAATAGTGCTGATACATAAAAGCATCAGTATTTTCCAACACTAGGACAGGGTCTAGGGGTGGACAGAAGAAAATGTGTCTGCAAAAAGGGGGCACTCCAGAGAAATCTAGGTTTGTACTACTCAACCTGTAACAACAGTTGTGTAATATCTAAAAGAGTTTTACAGCGTCTGAAACAGCAACCCGGATGATGTCACAGTGATGTCATCAGGGTTCATGTCTGTCAACTTGTACTGGGACTACGGATTTTTAATAAAAAGCTTTCATTACAAACTGAAGGTGTGGAGTTTGAACAACGTGGGCATCTACATCTACAGAGCACGGTACAAACTAAATCGTAGGCAATATTGTAAATTTATGATTTTTGCATCATAGTGGTTAAGTTTCTTAATTTGTCGGGGATACAATATTTGACAAAAACAGACATTTCCATTTGATCACTTTATCCACAAACAAGTAATCCATTGATAGGCTATAAATTACATATGCCATGATAGTGGATTTTATTGATATTGCCCACTCCTGACAAGTTGTATCCTTCATTGTGAGTTCTTCTACTTTACATACTTAATATATAGTATTCTAAATACATTATGCTGCTGATTCAGTACAGTTTTGAAAGCAGAACTTGTGCTTATATCGGAATATGTTTCCATTCTGCTATTGCTACTTTTACTTTAGTAAAAAGGTAGTAAAGTAAGAAGTACTTCTCCCAACATAAGCATACTGTTAATAATGGAAATACAACAGATGAGGTAGTTTAGCTCACTGATGAACATATGGCCCAAGGATGATTTAGAAAAGTGATGAAGGTGAAACAAATCATCACTAGGACTCTCCTCATCCTTATTGCTGGGAATAAGACGCGCCCTGTTGTGTGAAGTCACCGCCAGAAAGTTACATTATAGCCCATCTGTCATTCTTCTGATCGGTTGTCCAGTAGAGAGTGGCCTGGCGATCAAAACAGCCGTCTAATCAATAAACACGGCAGAACAAAAGGCTATGGGCCCGCGACTACAAGTTCAACAAGGATCTTCGGCAGCTATTATCTCCGGAAAAGTGCCGGTTCACCTGTTAAAAATAACGGTAAAGGCACTCTTACAAATAGGCAGAGGGGTTAATTATGTAAGCGGAGTCCGTACAACAGCTCCCCCGGCTACATGCACACTCACTCAGTCGGTCGTTAAAGGAGTAGGCTAAGTTCAGCTCAAAGTGTGCTTAAAGGCGACCAAACCGCTCAAATGAGCAAAGTTGTTGTTAATTAAAGCGAGGGTTAAATGTAACAGAAGCGGTACGACAAAAAAAAAAAAAACGTTTTCATATTTCATAGAGGCGAACGAGCGAAGCTTTGAGGACGAACATTTAAATCAGTGTACTCACCTTCACAAAGACGAAAAAAAAACACTAAAACAGTCGACTACACGGTACAGAACAAATCCCCCCTCTTTAAATCATGTATAAAGTCTTTTTCTAGACAATAAAACAGAAAGAAATCCCCGAAGAACTCGCTGAAGAAGTGAAGTATCCCAAACAGTTTTCCTGCAGGCTTCGGCTTAATGGAGTCCAGCCGTCCCTCTTTCTCCCTCCCTCTTTCCAGCAGCAGATAACGTCACTCCTCCAATCCCACTTTTCCTTTCATACTGGGAGCTTTTCTGGTCGTCTACTGGCCCCCCTGTCACCTCGCGCGAGCACACACACACACACACACACACACACACACACACACACACACACACACACACACACACACAAACACGAGGGACTGCACAAGACCTGTGGGTGTGAGTTGTGGGTTTCTTCTCCTTTTTTGTTCACCAGATAGCCACTTTTTAGAAATACAAAGTATATCAGGTATTCGTGGTATTTTTATTTTATTTATTTATTTATAAATAGCCTACGTCACATACTGTTGGAGGGTTTAGACTACATAAATCAATAATGTTTCATCATTTGATCGAATATTAAATCGTATTCTGGACCTTAACTATATAATGACACTTTTAAGAACTGTCTGCCATAATCAGATATTCATGTGAGTTTTAGTGTCAATATCACAGTTAGCTTGGTAAAGCATATTAAAACATAAATAAACATAACTCAGCAATACAATAAGTAAATGTTAACAGAATAAGGTAGGCTTGCGGTTGTATACATGTGTTTGATTACAGATTTTGTCAAACTGCAGCTCTCTACAGTACACAATTCAACGCTATGTGGATAATGGACATGCAGTGAAGATCTCAAGCTGCCTTTTATGGCAATAGTGATGCGGAGCCTTGCAGCAGCACACAGGGACCTTTTGGGTCTTTATCCCCGGGAGTAACAGCACAAAACAACAAGGCATTTAGGTTTTGTCACTTTTAAAGTTTTAATAACTGAAAAGTTTCTCCAAAATCTCCCTTTATGTGTTTCTCCATTTTTGCTTTTAACGTAGAGTTAATTCATTTAGACTAAAAGCCCCAGTTGAAGTCGGTGAAGTATAGAAATGTGCCAAAGTATACAGATATCTACTTTCATTCCTGACACATCACATATGTTCAAGCAGCATGATATAGGTGGTCCTGGTGGAGGAATGTCAAACTACTTCACATACTCTTCAGGGATTTAAAGTATAAAAATACATTATATTTCATAATTTTATCTAATAAAGAATTGTATTCTGGAGCGTAACAAGTACATACAGCAGCAGAAAAATATAACTTCTTACAAAATGTAGAGATGGAAAGTAAACTAAATGCATAAATATACTTAGTTTCACCTGATTTCACATTTTCATTTTCTTCTGCACGTACAAACTATTGTCAGCTCCCACACAAGGTCAGTCATTAAAGTGAATCAGAAACTCATTAAATTACTGAAACTCAACAACAGCTTACTTTGATATTGATGTGATATTGCTAATAGACTTAATACATCTAAAACCGTCTGCAGACGTCTACCAAATATAGCCCTTTTACTATTTATATTTTTTCATTTATTATACAGGAAAGTTAAAAGTAACCTTAAGTTACAATATAAACGGGCCCGACTCAGTTTAAAAACTGGTTTCCAGCAGGTTCCTGTTCTGCAGAAACATAGAACATTAAACAGAGTTACGGCACATGAGGACACAGGAAACATTTGTACAGGACATTAGCATGGCCTAGACAGATACAGACAACTAAACACAACAATACAGACAGTGCAAGCAAGACTTGGACAATACATGAGCAATCAATGTGTGCAAGTGTAACTGTTGCGAAGGAACAGTTGGTATGCCTCTTTGAAACATGTGATGGATGGTAGTGTTCTATGTATGAAAAAAGGATTTCTGACCATAGTTTTTTGTATGGGGGGGGGTGGAATGAATGCCTGAGAGACTGACCTAGTGAGGCGTACTAGTCTCTTATGGTGTGTCGGGAGAAGTGCAGCAAGTGCTGGTGAAGTGCTATTTTGAATCAGAAAGTAAAATGCAATAGCGTGGCTGTTCATGTAGTTCTGGTTAACTATGAGAAAATAACTGTGCAGGTCAACATCACGTGTTTAATGTTTTCTTTTCCCCATTTACCACATTCAAAATTGTAATGGGGTCATTGTAAAATAATACAATAGCATATCATCAGCGTGAGACGATCGGAGCTTTCTTCATCCATTAAATGCAAGACACTAAAGATTACCTTGTCTGCAGGTTTGATGCTCACGTCTTTACTGCTGCAGATGAATTATGGCCCTTTAGGAGTGCATTCAAACAAATGATCAGCTGGGGAAAAAAGGCTGCTGTCTCTTTTCTTTCCAAAGCAGCGGCACAATACACACTCCTACACACACTCTCCAAGTGATCTGCAGTAAACACCCATGAATCATCAGTGTTTCTGGCTCGGTAGCCCGGTGAACTCGCTCAGCTACAGTCCTCCAGCTCAGGAATCTGGGCCTTCAGACTACGCTCGGCATCAAAGCGATTTATAACCTCTCTCCCTGCTGGTCTGACCCCCTCATCAGTGTCTGGCACCCGACCCATTGCCTTTTATAGGCTGTGTTTTAATTGCAGAGTAAACATTTGAGCGAGTCAGATGCAGAGCAGGAGAGTCCGATGGAGAGGAGAGATGGCTTGGCTGCTGCTGATGTGGATGAGGAGGGAGGAGGTGAAGGGGAGAAAGAAGAGACAGAGAGGTGGAGGATGTAAGGGGAGGTTTACACTATCTGCATGAGTTACCTTTGGAAAGAAACTAAACAATGTCAGTTTCTCAGCATTTGGATTGTAGTTGGGGATATTTGAGTGGGTGAAACTTTGTATGTATTGTATGCCACTTTAACATTTCTCTTACCAAACTGAAAAGCATAATTGATCAATTCACACAATCATAGATGAGAGCATTAACAACTGTCTAAATAGCTCAATTAGGTAAGGGCAATGAATGGAAATAGAAATGGAGAAAGGGCACAGGATAACAGATGGTCAATAGGGGTCTTTGTTCCAGTATTACCAATAGATGACTGACCTCTTCTGGTCAAACATAGAACAGCAGGGCCAAATGCATTATTTATGAGAATCACCTCCGTTCTAAATGGTCCCATCTGTGAGCCTTGCCTTTGCAGACGTTGCTAAAGTGCATTAAAGCGCCAGTAACTCATGTGGAAGCAATGACTTCTTGTGGATTACAATGCGGCCTATTCACGATCCATAAGTCAGCCTTGTTATTCACATCAGGGGGTGCCTTGGAAAGAATCTGATCTGAGTTTCAGACGAACAAGCCGCTCTATTGTCCTCCAAAAATCAGTCTGGAAATGAGCAATGATACCATCGCCCTCTGGTGATTTCAACCTCATCCTACGCGACGGCATTAACAAGTTGAATATTTTCCCCGTACTATTATCTGTGGGATATGACAGCTTAAGAAGAAGAAGAGAATTCACTGAATCCAAAAAAGAAATGCTTTAATAAAAGGAAATAAATACAGTGCTTTGGATGGCAGTTAGAATCCATTACAGGCATGGGTTATTGCACAGCTCTAAGGAGAGACAAAAACACTTTTCGGAGACATCCAAGTTAGAGCAACAGTGGTATCTGACACAAATCAACACATTTCATTCACGATCGATTTCAATGCTTATTTCTCTTTCACCCAGTGACTGATTACATATGGCTGCAGGCCCTTCTGAACATTTTAAAGAATGACAACACATCTGTGACAGCCCTCGATTCTTTTCCTTAATGATGGCTTCAAACTGGTCAACAAAACATTTAAAAATGGACATTTCCCTGATGGTTGTGGTTCCTTTAACAAAAAAATATTCTGTTATCATTCAAAATGCTGTGCATTTAATGCTCATTTTGTCAAAAGTATGATGTATCTTGACAAAGGTTTTCGTTAATGCTCTCCAGTCTAGTTCTCTTTTAGCTTCTTTTGTTTTTCAAGCAGAGTAAACGTAGTTGGAAAATCTGTGCTTGAATCAAGAATTGCTAGAATGGAAAATATGCAAAGATCATATACATTTTGGAAACACACAGCCGAATCACAAACACTGGCAGGAACATTGTTGTCATTGTCATGGCCTGTCCACACTCTAACAATACTATTTGCCATGTCTGAACTCACACACTGCGACTTTAAAGATACAGAGGCATCAATGGAACTGTCCTTGTATTTTGCATTACATGTCTAAGGTCTCCCAGGTAAACTGCATGCCTACTGTCCAAGTAACATATTAAAACTGCTTTCTGCATCTACTTCTGCAATGTAACACATGCTGAGCCAAAAAAAATTAAATAAACATCAACAATTGGCTGTTTTCTATATAATTTCTGTGAAATTCATAGTCAATGAATGGCCAAGATCCGACAGATCAAACGTAGAAACGCTTTCATATCACTCCCGTATTTGCCCCTGCTTCCATAAGTCTTCCTGGTCATATATCTGGTCATCTAAAAGAGGCATCCTGGTTTCAGTCAGTAGGCCTTTGCATAAATGACAGACATTAAATACCAATAAATGGATTCCATTCTGTGGTAGACCAGTCAACAACAGCTCCCGATTGAAAGGAACAGTAAACCAGCAGATTGCGCCATAGCAAATTAAAAAAATAAGCGCTCATATAACTACCATATTATAACAAGTAGGACACAAAAGAAAATTTGACACTGACAATTAATCAAGTCTGTCTCGTGACTAACTTAAATCTAAGGGTAATTCCATTTCTTCATCCCTTGCAAAAGTCTTATGATTCCATTAGAAGTCCATTAACAATCATGAGAGATTTTCTGTTCAATGAAGAACACAAAGCGGTTTCCTAGATGTGTGTTGGCACTCTCTGCAAGGTCTTCTTGTTCCAGCATCCATTTACCATTAATATGACAGCATGCAAAGTGAGTCCGTTTTCTAACTTCTGCATAATCATTACTGGGCGTGTTTTTAAAAAGGACCACATTCAACTGACGCATGATCCGTCATTACAGGAGTATGTTCTTTTATTTTTTTTCAGAACTGCTCTGACAAACCTAAGGCAAGAGCCATGATAAGCAAAAAATGTTTAGAAAACATTGATTTGCTGTCTCCATTTTTTTTGGGAGTAAATTTGTGAGTAGTGTCAATTAGGCAACGACACGTCTGGTGGCTGGAAAACACACTTTTTTTTTAAATAAAGAAAACCTTTCACACAAATAAAAACACAAGCTGACATATCCATTGCTCAAAAGAGGAAAGTGTGAATTGGTCACAAGAAAAGGCAAGAGATACAATTTTGCGTGCAATGTATCGCAAAAATAATAACGAAGCTATTTCTTACCCCAGGGCCAATTACTTTTTCATTGGAGTATGCCTTAGAATGACTAATGCCAAGCAGCTAATAAGTTAGACACATAAATGTTATTTGGCCGCAAGTTTGAATTTCATTTTCCCAGAGATGAGATCACTAGGAAAAACATTTCTTTTTTTATTTATTTTTTTTTTTTAAGGAAAAAATACACGTAGTAGGCCTACCGCTGATTTCATCTGAATATCAAAAGATATAGCACAGAAAATTCTCTCCATAACCTTTCCTTGATATAGAAGCATTAGTTTGAATGACTGTGATTGTTTTGGGTGAGACCTCGTCTTGTAAATGACATGACAAAGAGATTTAAAAAAGAATTGACTGGGTGTAAGAAAATAACTCTACATGTCCAGCCCTTGTTTAAGAGCGTAGATATGCATGTCTTGATAAAAGCCTCATGTGGTTGTAAACCTTTGCATATACAGTAAATGTCACATGGAAACTATTGATGTCCTGTAGGACATTCAACTGTAACGGTTTTGTTAGTAAGAGACAATTTGTGCCTCGTACTTCAACAAAAATTGTACTTTGCATGAAACGAAAACACTAAAGGACATTCTGTTTTAGTTGACCATATAAAAGTGGCGCTTTGTTCAGGTTTTATTTGGTGCATATCTATTTCAAGAGTCAAACAATGTTAAAAAGAGGCAAACATAAAAAAATTAAAAATAAATCACAGAGAAAGAAAAACAAACTATATAAATATCATGTTTGTTATGCGTTTCTTCATACTTCCGAAACATTATTAAAGGGATAATGCCCAAAGTTTTTGTTTGGAAAAACTAAACAGAACTACTCTGCACGGGTAATATTATTTGGCTAATTATGAAAGGCATTGCATTTGCTTGTTAGCATTATGTTTTTGATTTGTGGTAGCTAAAGGTTTATTTTAGGTAAAATTACAATTTCTTTTTGACAATTAAATTTCTCTCTACTTTTCTAAAAAAAGAAAAGTTAAAAAGAACACACACACAGAACTCGAAGCCTCAGGGACCTAGGGTCAGGCAAGTGTGTCACAAGGCTCTGGAATGAGTCTGCAGGGGGCGGGGCGGGGCGGGGGGGGGAGGCTGGATGTTAGCACTGATTAACAGGAAATACTGTATATGGACACTTTATCAACAGGCTGCAGCTGTTTAAGGTTGAAGACCTGGGGATGAAGTTAGAACTTTCTGCCTATGGTTGCATTAAAAACTCATAAGACTCTTGTTCCATGTTTATACGTAGCTCGTGGTCATACTGGCAAAAGGATGCACCTCCTTAGAGGGTTCCTAGTCCAACAAGGTCACCCTTAGAGTGCACACTACACAAAAAGAGACAAAAATGCACATCTTGGAATGAAGTCAGTTTCTCAGGATTAGTTCCACAGTGTTAAAAGAGATGCATCACATGGAGATATAGGAAGGGGAAAAAAAGAAGATTTAGTGTATTTCAGCAGTTTGAGTGCATGAAAAATAAATGAATGAGGTTTCTGTTTGTGTCTTGTCAAGAAGGTGACGTACCCCCTTCAGGGTTATCAGACACCATTTAAGTGTGCATGTTTTCTAACAAATGTGCTGCCTCAGTCTGGCTCCGGAGTATCTTCTGCTGGGTCAGAGGGCGTCGTCTTCTGTTTGTATATGAAGGTCAACAGGAAGAGCGCTATGTCATGGGAGCACCAGTAACCTGTGTGTGAGGTCACCGCAGACCAATAGCGACTTTCCACCAGACCCTCTCGGAGCTCAAAGTCGATGCGCCGCTCCAGCTCCACTGTAAGACAGAATTAGAGACATTAACGCTGATATTTGTACCCTCCAAACCCACCAACAAATGGGAGACGTTCTCTAGGATTGTTTAGTGTTGGACAGGTTAAGTGAACTAACGTGATGTGTCAGTAATGGGTGAGGTGGGCCGAATCAGGGTGGAGAGGCCGTAGGCTGACTGGCTTTCTGTCCGCTTCTGCTCCTCTTCCTCAGTGTTCGCCCCTCCCTCCAGTCCTAATGACACCGAGGGCTGGCTGTTGGAGCGGGAGAAACGTGAAAAGAGGATGCCGCCGATGCCCTTCCCTATGCTCGCCGCTCCTATATTGAGTGCGGAAAGAAAGAGAGAAACAAAAAGAGAGATGCTGCGTTAGATGTGCAAAAAGCAATCTTTTCTTTTTATTTTATATATTTTCAATTTATTTCAAAGGGAAAGCAAAGTGTATGAGCCCATTCTCCATCCCTCCACATGATGGCACTGTTGACGTAGTAAGTGAGCATCTCACCTTACTTAATATTATAAATATTAAACCTCACAGGAGAAAATAGATTTTACCTATGGAATAACGACTATCTCCAGAGTGAAATTTAATTAGCTCAGCTCTTTCTCTGGGCTTCCCGTTGCTGTCAGAAGTCATATTATTTCCCCATGCCAGTTGTAGAAATATTATATTTACAGTATTAAAAAGAGAATATCTACTCCTTTCTTCTTCAACCCCTGACGCTTTTCAACATAGTAGTCTATCCTCACACATTTTTAAGTAGGCTTTAAAACAAAAACAAAAACAAAGTGATGGTAGTGTCTTACCCAGTATGCTGGCCTTGCCCAAATTGGTGATGGACTCTCCATAGTGCCTGCGGGCGAGTACAGGAGAGGTGCTCGGGCTGGGGATGCTCTCAGTGTCAGAGGTCGGGTCTTTGACTGGGGTCAGGAAGGTGGGCCGGACCTCATCATAGGGTGTGGGGGAAGTTTCGCTACACCTGGTAGATAAACAGACATACTTTGAAAACATAGTGTGTGGATAACATTGAGTGTTATAAGACGTAAGATTCAAGTTCTTACCAGTGTATCTGAACAGGTGCAACGTTGCTGTAATGTTTGAGGATGAGGGGCTCCAGTCTGTAGGCCTGAACAGATCAATACAACTGCAGTTAGCTTACAGCACAGATAAATGCCTTCGCAAATCCAAGTTGTCAAATGCGTACAGTACACATTTTGTATTTTAACATTGCAATGAGTTAGTGGCAAAGGTCTGGCTTCCTTAAGCAGAGCACAGTGGAAAATGGCAAGTCGAGTAAAAACAGCAAATTCCTACTTCTAAATCAGGCCATAAATGTGTGTGGGCAAAGTCGAAAATAATTAAGAAAAGGAAATCTTGACTTGTTGTCATAACCCTGAGTGAGAGAGAGCATCTGTATGAGCTGGGGGCAAGCGACAGAGACTGACCACAGGGTCTGTGGGATGGAAGACATTGAAGAGCCTGCTGCAGAGGGAGGTTGGCAGGATGTGGTCCTGGTGGCAGCTAGTACCAGGACGGATCCCTCTCAGAGCCAAGAACACCGCCAGAGGAGAACCCATGCAGAAGAAGTTTTCCACCTGAGACAAAAAGTGCAAATATGATATAAATGTCCTAAAGGGTGTCTTTGGTATTGACATAGGAAGCACTTGTTCAATGCTGTAAACACTAATCATTTCTGTTTTGTCTTCTTATAATAATGGACACATGAGTATAACATACCCTCAAACGGTACAACAAATAATAACATTACATGCCATGTCCAAACTGGCAGCGACAGATGCCGCCCACAAAGAGCCTGGGTCTGTCCAAGGTTTCGGGCACCAAATGCTTGCTCGTGGGAAATTGTTGGGTCTTTGTAAATGATAGTGTGGTCTAGACCTACTCTATCTGTAAAGTGTATTGAGATAACTCTTGTTATTGATTTGATACTATAAATAAAATTTAAAAATTGAATGAGGAAGCCAAAACTTAAGTCATAGCATTTGGTGGTGAGCTGTTTAGTCCTTCAAAGCAAATATCCTTGCAAAAAAAACAGCTGAAACCACAATTATTTATTGACTTAGAGTAATGCCATATTGCAATGGTACACGTACAGTATGTTCAAATAATTAAGCATCTTACCTTAAATTTAAGGGCTGGGCGTGTCGGGGGTTTTGAGGCCTCCAGCGTGAGGAGTTGATTTTCCAGCTCTTGTAACCTGTTAGAAGGAGAAGGGACACAGTGTTCATGAACTAGAAACAAAATGAAATGAAAAACTTCTCTGAAACCGTACCTTGAAAATCAGTCGCAATACAGTCCTTTTTTAATATCCCTTTATGCATTATAACCTCAAGCTACCTAGACATACAGATTCTCCTATCAGCTATAGCAAGCAATCTCAGTACCACTCAGATCAACAAGCTATTTCCCAGCAGCTTGTTTCACTAAGGTAACGATGTGCACACTAAATGATACTGCACACACAGGGTGATGGGTGGTGCTGAGGAGATTTATTAAAAGCCTGTTCCCTTCCATTTGATCATGGGGCATCACAATACCCTGCTGCTTCACAAAAACAGGAAACACAACATTGCACCTAAAAATAGAGTATGACATGAACAGCAGCACACTGTATTATAAATAAATGCTAGGTTTTTATATTGAATTCGGAGGAGAGAGTGGTTTGAATTTGAGAGAGCTGAAGGTAAATTACAAAATTGTCACAATGAAATCCGATCTGAGATCTTGACTACTTTTCCCCCAGATAATCTCTTGAGGATTCTTACGGCTATACGTGCAATCCCTAAAACCAAGCCAGGAGTCACTGAAGATCTACATTAGCAAGCCCTACCTATTCCTTGTGAGCTGTAGCTGCTCTAAAACGTGCTTCTCCTCATAGGACATCCAGCGCAGGTCCAGCTCCGCCTCCACAGCGTGATGCTCCTGCTGACAGAAGCGCACCGGATCCCATCCCGTCATGATGTCGTAGGTGATGACGCAGCCGAGGGAGTGAGACACAATGGACACTTTGCCTCCCCTCTCCTCAAACTCAGGGTTCCGGGAGCAGAAAAGTGTGTAGAGTCTATTTAGCTCCTGTGTTAGGCCCTTGGTAATCTGAAGAGACGGGGAGTGGAGACGTTTTAAGTAGATATATTGTTACATCGAGAACTCTACTTTTGGGTTTCTGGAAGTGTGCAACTCTCACCTCATCCCGGTACAGGGGGCTGTTGTAGTACATGATGTCCATGGCACTGCTGTTGAGTAGATCTCTCAGTCCCCTCACTTTGTCTGGTGTAATGGAGTCTACCGTATCTACAGAAACAGTAGAAAACCGAGATGTAATGCCATATGATGGTGCCTGGATTCATACACTCAGGGGCCAGTTATTAGCCATACCTATACAATCTAATGCAGTCCAATACAACAGCTCAGGCATAAATTCTGCCTTTACAAAGATGAGACAATGTTCAGTTTTGATTGACACTGCCAGAGAGGTATTAATGTAACTATAAATTTAATATTGAGTTTGTAATTTGCACTGCAGTGGTGTTGAACTGGTTAGGACAGGTCATGAGTTTACGGTTACCTGATGTCCACACTAAATCCTGTAATGGATGATTCTGACATTTTTTAATGTCAGAATTTAATCCTTTTTAAATTAGGATAAGAAAGACTGAACAACTTAAATACATCCACCATACACAGAGTTAAAGCGCAAACCAAACAAACTACATACACACAGGCATGCAAAGTCTCAAAAACACACACTGACCTCCATCCAGGGCAAGTTTGGAGCGCCACTCGACAGGCAAGAACTCCACATGCTCGTCATTGTGCTCTGAAAAATGCTTCTCCTCCATCTTCCTCACACCCTCCCTCAGCCTACATAGACACAGAACGATAAAGACCATACACAATGTTCTGAATATATTATATTTATATATCTCCAGCCCTGCTACAGACAGACTAGAAAGTATGTTTGCACTCGTTCTCTCACAGACTTTAATGACTGTCGGAAGAATGACGCCCATTTTGCTACTCCCTGATGCAGCACACACACAATGGCTGCAATGCTACTAATCTTATATGATACAGCATTAGCTCACAGGAAACTCTAAATACACAGAGAGAGAGAGAGAGAGAGAGAGAGAGAGAGAGAGAGAGAGAGAGAGAGAGAGAGGCTGAGAGAGGCTTTTTAGGTGGCTGCTCTGTGAATGGAGCACCTAATGCAGGCTAGTGTGTTTGCAGGGGAAATAAATGCTCAGAGTGTTGAGCGCTGCATCACAGACCTTTCTGTGCTGCACCCACAAGGATTCCCTAGAGGTTGGCATTTACAAAGACACTTTTTGTTTTAGAATACCCTAAACCCCCACAATTTCATCTTTCACTGCTGCTGATGACACGCAGAAAGGCACAGAACTGAAATTAATTCAGGTTAAAAACAACAAGGAACTGGCTAGACATGTCAGGTTGTTCTTTCCTCTTGGCTGAGGGAAGTGTCCATGATGTAATCCACAGGGAGCTGGGAGTTAGGCTTAAAGTGCTCTGCAGCTTGACTTGGTCTACTTTACCTGCTTAGCGGGCCTGAGCCACGGTCAATGGCCCGATGCTAACTACACAGAGACACACAAGGCTCTGGTCTGCACGTTCTGTACTACTGCCTGGAATGCTCATGTTCCAGGGCCAGTACAGTGGTGCCATTCAGGGTCGGGGGCATGTCTTCACACAGTACATCAAACAAAGACATACAAAGACTGTGCCCTGGCTTAAGATGAGCTGCAGCGAGTCTTCGTTGGTGTTTCACTCTTAAAAAGCAAGAACACTGTGATAGTTTGCTCTATCAGGTCTCTTAGGGCAGAAGTGATTATTGTGGCCTGTTATTTTAACTTCCCCACTGCAGCCTCTACACAAATATATACTATTGACAGAGTTCCTCATTAAAATGTTGAGCCTTTAAAAGACAAAAAGAACTCGTCAGGCAGGTTGAAGTATCCGCTAGCGGTATCAGGCCATGCTGATAATTTTGGTTTTACGTGCCGAGGTTATGAAATATCCATCTCTGAAAGTTGTGCCAACACCCCAATAAAATGTGAGAAAATGGAATTTTGTTATTACTGCTCAAAGCATTCAAGAGATTGGCACACATGGAAGCAAAGCATGAAATGTGGATTCATGATGTTGGTGCAGCTGGTTAGTTTGCTTAAACTGAGATGGCATAAGTCCCAGTTGTTTGGATATATACAATTTATTTAGAATTTAGCACAATATTAAGATGTCAAAGTGTATGTTCCCAGCATAATATTCCTCTCAGTGTGTTGCATGCATATTACCTTACTAAATGCAATGTGTCAGGCAAATTTGCTTCCCTGTTCCCTTGTGTTTTCTTAAGTTACGATGCATTGTGCTGTCTTGGCCACAGTACCGAAGGCAATTTAACAATACAAGGTATAAAGTAAGAGAACAGCCAGAGAAAACAAAGAGGGTGAGAAAGATAGAGTGAGTGGGGGAGGAGAACAAAATACAAAAGCTGCAGGTGCAATGTTATCAAAAGAAATACTTGAAATAACTTCCACTATGGGAGGCCTTGGATGAACAAAGGAGAGGGAAAAAGTGTGAGACATGCAATAGCGGTTGTGAAGGGGGATGGGGGGGGGTCAGAGCCCAGATAATATTAAGCCCAAAATGGCATGTGGCCCAAGCGAAAACAACAACAAAATGTGCTAAAAGAAAATGAAGCCAACCAAAGTAGGAAAAACTGCAGTTCCTTGAATGGCCACTTGAGGCTTGCTCCATAAGAGGGTCAATCCCCATAGCCCCCCATGGTAAAATGACTTTACAGCAGAATTAAACATGTTTACATTACAGCCTAGTACAAAAAAAACACTGCTCCACCTTTTTGCCCATTTTTGGATTAGCCGGAAAGATTGCGACGGCCGGAGCCACCGGGATAGTAACAAGATACTTGCATTCAAATGCTTAAACAGCTGAAAATATGTAATGTGCAGTGTCCACATTTTTCTTTGATGACTGTACTTTTGCATTCCATAAATACAGTATTTACATACTTGACAATGGTGCTGAACAAAAAAACTGTATCTGTAATCACAAGGACCTGCCAGACAGGTCGATATCTGAAACCCTTCATCAGTTAATAAAAACAACATGCAATATAAGCTTGATCAGGAGCACGAGGGAACACACAAAACATGCTAAAGCACAATGTATGACCATTTACAAGAACAAGATAGTATCACGCTTTTGTCATAACAAACAGAAATACAAAGTAAAAAGAAAGACGTGAGCTGTCTTTAGAAAAGCAGAATGACAGAATGAGAAGTGTGAGAGACAGACCGTGTCTGGAAAAGAAGAGAAAGAAAACAGCAAACTAACAAACTTAATGGCAATTCAAACATCACATCACCTGAGAATTTAGTTAGTGTGCTAGAAATTTGAACCTGCCTTAGCCCTTTTACAAATTATAATGGAACAAAAGGTAAAAAACGTAGTGGTTTTACTGACATAAAACAACATGCATGCGAGCAAATCCTCAATCACATTCTCTATTTAAAAACTCACATTCCAGTGTTTTTAATAATGCGTCCCTGGTCCATCTTCTGTCCAATCCCATGAACCACAAAGACAATGTGTGTAGTCTGAGGGGGTCTGTCCTCAGGTGAGGCCTCCTCAACAAAACCCCGATGAAGCCGCGTTCCACTGCTGGAGGCTGGAGGAAGCAGAGGACAGGGTTGGACTATTACTAATCGTATCTAGCTGCTTGGGATTTTTGTACAGTAAACAGGGGTTTTCCTGGCTCAGAAAGGGCCTTTGGGGGGAGACTACACACGGCAGTAAGCATGATATGTCCGCATACAGTAAAGGCAATGAGTCTGTGTTAACACAAACAAAAATGTATAAGATGCTTGAGTAAATAAAACTTAACTTAAATATTTCAATAAATCACCGGGAGAGTCTTGTACAGCCTGACTAGGTAAAAAGTAAAACTGAGATTAGCTCTCATATTTATGTTCTGCTTGTTCAACGGCTGTTAAGTAAATTGCTCTTAAACACATTCAGAGAGGATTTGAATTGCTATTTTTATTTCATTTTGGTGCTGGCTAAAACCAAAAATTCCTCTATGTAGGAAAAACCCTGGTAAGAGAAGCAAAACATTTCTACATGTTTACAGTATTTTCTGTACGGCATTTCTAAATACACACATTCCCACTATGTTCACTAGAAGGCTATTAATATCCAAGTGATGTAACGTGCTGTTCTGAGTCCAAAGAGGCCAGTAGGTGAGACACGAAGCCCTGCTGTGACTGTGGCCAAAGACTAGTGTGTGTCCTCATTTAGAATCAAAAGTCTAGTCCAGTCATGTGATGTGATAGTGATGGGAGCCAATGGCATTTACTGCTGTCTGGATAGCATTAAGGAGATTTCCCATCACTGAGCATTTGTGTGTCAGGGGGGATTGACATAACCAGTGACGACGACTCCTCTTATTCTCTGCGAGCAGGAGATGAAAATGCAACACAGAGCTGGGAGATTGGAGATCAGATTAGAGTCATCCAGACAGATCAAAGATTGGACATGGGGTCAAACTGCAGTTGCAGTGTTTTCAGTTAGGGCTATATGATCAACCCTGGACCCTGAAAATAGCAGATGGACACTGCATAATTTTCTGGGTTAATCCAGTTAAGAGACTGAACTGTACCCAGCCATGTTCAAACTGTTAAATACTAGAAAATGGCGGCACAATGTGAGGCCCTGTTTACATGATAACGCTCGAGGGTGAAAACGGCAAAATATTTTATCAGACGTGCCTTTCGTTTAGACGGCGACGGCGTTTTTGGGTTGAAATCTTAAAAAACGCTCCACGCGTTCCCGTCTAAAAGGGTAAAAATGCAAAAGTCTGCTCCGATCTGCTCACGGTGGCACCCCATATTTCGTTACATAAATCAAAATATAGAGTGATTACTCGCCCATGGCCACTCCGCTGTTGGGTATCCACAGCCTGCCTATACTTGTTCCGGATGGCTTTCAGCTTTGATAATATCTGACTTTTACAGATAGTGTCTTTCTCGTGTGGATATGACATCCCTCCAGGTACAGGATGCTGCTGAAGAAATTCAGTCCATAGGTCTATATATTTTGACTGGCAGGACTCCCAGTCCACGCCCTGTTGTGCCTTTGTAATCTAAGGTTGTTTGGAGCAATAACTCCACCTCCTCTCAAAACGCGGAATAAAAAGTGAGAACGCAACGCCACTTTTGCGTTTTCTCTTCAGATCGTTTCCGTCTAAACATAGCCTGAATTCAGATATAAGTATATCATGCATTAGATGAGCAGAAAAGTGAGAACAGGTGCAAAACAGTTTAGATTTTCTGGCTTATCAGTCTTTTCTGGCTTATTATTTCCTGGCTTATCATACTAGTATAGGGTTGTTTGTATTTCTTTTAACCAATCCCAATCGTCTTGGGTGGCACTAAAATAGATAGCGGAGAAAGCGGAAGGACATCCGGCACGTGATGTCAGGCTTTATCCCAGCACTGTACATCCGGTGAGCCAGACTACCACCTGCTAAACGGCCGCATGTTAACATTGTCATTGTGAGCATGTTAGCATGCTGACGTTAGCATTCAGCTCAAACCATCGCTCCAAGTACAGGCTCACCGCTAGCGAGGCGGCAGACTCTCAGTCTCGTTTGACCTAATGTTTGCCTTCAAACAAAATAAATAGTTTATATGTCAAAAAGTGTAACGTAAACTTAGTCTAATAAAAACCTTCCCTAATACTCTGTCATACATGTATAATATATTGTACCACTTATTTCATCATCCATATATTTGTAGTTGTAGTAGTAATAACAGGTATCCAGTCGCTAGTAGTAAGAGTAAAACAGTTTGAGGAAATGATTTAAGCCATTAACTGTTCGAACACTGGGATTCAAAGGAATTCAGTACTAATAAAGTACAAACACACATATACAGTATGATCAGGGAACTGTTTGTCCACTTTATCATGTGGAGAGATAATGACAGTGTGTACATTACAGACCTTTGGAGAAGCCCAGTTTCTGGGTGACGGTGCGTGCAATTTTGGAAGTGGTGGCATCGCTGTAGAGGTACACCTCATCCACGCTGTGCCAATCCACATGGGTCCGACTCAGCTTCAGACTGTGGATGGCTGTAGAGGGGGCAGTGAGAGAGGAGTGAGTGAATGAATGGACACATGAAAGGAGAGGAGAGCATTGGTAGAAGGTGTGGGAAATTGCGCAAAGAGAAGGGAAAACCAAGGAAAAGGGTTCACCGATACAAAGGGGTCGTGATTACAAGTTTTAGGGTGGGAACAGAGGGAGAGAGATTGAAGACATTGTGATCATTTCAGACGCAGTACGATAAAGCAAAAGTCTAGGATCAGTCTATTCACAGCTCAATCAAATGCAGTTTGGAGCATTGATCTGCATTTGGAAAGAAAAACACATCCAACTATCACATCATGATTGCATATTTCAGCTCTTGCTTGTCTGTCCTGCTTTGCGGGTCATCAAACCAAAGACATTTTGTTATTGTTATGTGCCAATATCAAAATTAATTTGACTTTCAGTCCAATTTTTCTCCATGTTGTTGATTCAAACTGTATTGCAGTGATAAGGGCAAGTAAGAGCAGATGTATGGCTAGGGAGAAGAACCCGTTTTGCTACAGGAGCTAAGGGCGATAAAGGAAACTGGTTGACTTGAGAGAGTGATTTATGTCTCTGCAGCATGTCCTTTAAATGTCCTGTGCAGTCAAGTTGATTTGGATGAAATTGGTGGAAGACCTTGGCGTAGGACCAGTGCACAGTCACGACTCTTTGTACTGCTCTGAACCAATCTGGGGATTAAAACCCTTAAGAACAGGGTAAAGTACTTCTAACAAACAATATAGTCTCACAAACCAAATGACAATGTAAAATGAAATGCTACAAACTTAGTATCATTGTATTGCTATGGTGCTTCAAGAAGCACACTAAAAACCTAACTGGGGATTT
This sequence comes from Perca fluviatilis, assembly GCF_010015445.1. NCBI lineage: Eukaryota > Metazoa > Chordata > Actinopteri > Perciformes > Percidae > Perca > Perca fluviatilis. The sequence goes on along the minus strand of NC_053131.1, from coordinate 15,376,541 downwards.
CCACCGAATGCAGAACGTCTGCGTGTCGGCTCCATGCTCCGCCGTCCGTCAATACCCACCAGGTCCGGATTTGTTGCGGCACGGCTGCGGCCATAACTGACAGCTGTAGTCACGAGGACCCACGAGATCTCGCAAATTCACGTAGAATAGAACCACAAAACCAACAACAGTTTGATTCCATCCAGAGGAGTAGAGGGGAAACAACTCTGTGCTGCGTTTTCAAGGTGTAGTGCAGGGAAATATGATCCGCCATGAGCACGGTGTATTTTATTTTGAAAATTACCCGGATGTTTTATTTTGTTTCCCGCACCATCTGCCGTGTGCTGAATTGCTGCCGAGCTCTCCGCTGTCCGGTAAAAATAGAAACTCTGCGTATCTCCCCCGGAGGGCTGCGGGCTGCCGGAGCTGTGTCGCAGACGTTCCGCAACCGGTGGAAATTAGCAGTAAGAGTCGGAGAGGAGTGGAAACATGACCAGGAAATCACTTGTGTCATGTGTCAAACCATGCATCCTTTCCATAGGTTTTATTTCTTCTCATTAATCTTTTAATATTTTACATTTATTAGATATTCCTTGGTGCCAGGTCAACAGGGAAGGAAGAAATAAGACATTTGTGAAGAAGTTAAAAAATGTATGTCTCTTTTCTGTTCCCATGTAAATTAATAAAACTATATATATATATATATATATATATATATATATATATATAAAAATCTGAGTTAGGCTAGGCCTCTGTAGCCTGGCAGGCTAATTTCTTCATTGGTCAAGCATGACGGGTGGTACAACCCTAGTTGTTCACTCTGAGGGCAACCAGTGTGGAAAGGAATTGCTCTAAAGAAGAAGGACAAGCAGGGTCGAGTAATAAGAGTTTGCCACAAGGAAACAGAAGTGCTGGGAGTAAAATGGCACTAGATCAATTTGGAATAAAAAAGGAAGGACATTGTTTTTCCTAGCCAGATAAAACAATAAAGCTCATGCACTGAGGAACCTGAGGTGAGAGATATACAGTTTCCTCTGTCACACATTTCCATTTATCTTTTGCAGATCCTCAAATGAAACCACTCAACAGCAAAGCAAACATATGCTTAACCTCTACTACCACCACCAACACCACACAGAATATCACAAAACCACTCTATGAAAGCAGCTATGAAGTGGAACAATCAACTCTTCTGAAAAGAGAACCCTTCACCATCTGGTTTGACTTAATCAGTTTAGAGTGGCCTCCTTTCCTCATCTACCTCATGGACTCACAAGCGAGAACAAAGGAGAAAAGGTCGGTGGCAGTTGCCATGAGACCTACACACTGTTACAGGGTGGGTCAAGCCACTACACACTGTTGACATTTATTTGGCCGAGTCCACTGTAAAACAGGAGGTATTAGTCGAGCTAGAATATTAACTACTGTATGTTGAACTTCCCCCCAGTTAGCTGGCTTTAACAATACAAAATATTAGTTTGATGAGATTTACAAGTGAAAATGTAGCCAGTAAGATGGAGTGATTATTATGGGGTACAAAGACACTTCCTGTTTTACAATGAGAGGCAATGCATTGCGAAAGGAAGGGAAGAGCGGGGGGATCAAAGTGTACAGAGGAGCCGGGGCTCAACCAAGAAAGGTTAAAGAGTTTACTGAGAGAGTTCTCTAACACTGCTATGGCGAATTACTGAGGGACACAGAATGAGGAAGTGGGTTGCAAAGTAAGAGATGAGGGGCAGAGAATGTGACGAAGAATACAAAGGAACTGGGTAATCGGTGGAAATAAAAGAGAAAAAAGTGTGGGGGAGCAACACAGTCTCACAGCAGTTGGTGAAATGGTCACGTTATTTAATCTATTGATTCGTTTACACGGACACGTTTATGTCGTTTTTTTTCGTGGTGGTCACCAAGTTTTTTAAACTAATGTATTTCAATGGGAAGCATCTTTCGTGATCACAGCACGACTACGGTAGAGAGTAGTATGAAATGCCGATAATCCGCGCAGGGAGGTTGGTTGGGGTGGTGGAGGGGTCAAACAACACAGGACTTTCACCCCGGAGACTGGAGATTGTGTCCTGCGTGTGACGTCTCATTTCCCCGTTGCTCTTTTCCTAAACACAACCGTCCCGTGGTTGTCACGCGTCCCCCAGAGACTGCGCATCGTGGCCCACGTGGGACGTTTCCTTTCCCTGTTCTTCTTTTCCTAAACACAACCGTCCCGTTGTTGTCCCGCGCCCCCCCCAGAGACAGCGGATCGTGTCCCGGCGTGTGACGTGTCCTTTCCCCGTTCTTCTTTTCCTAATCCCAACCTCCGTATAGATGCTTCCCATTACATGCCGATCACCACGAAAAGAAAAATCTATTGATTTGTGTCCGTGTACACAAATCAATAGATTAAAAATAACGTGACCATTTCATGAACTGCCGTGAGACTGTGTTGGATGGGAGAGTTTAGGAAATATGCAGGAAGCACAGTGTTGGGAGGGGCTCCTCTAACTAATCCCATCTACAATGTACTAGGATGCTGGTCTGGGACTGGGACATTTGTGTCAATATATCGGTTACAACTTTTTCTTGACTGTGGAATGACAAACACATCAGCTACATTCCCTTCATAAGGTTTTCCCACCTCTTGCAGAAAGGGACAAGGCAGAATATTAGTGTAATCTTAATGTAAAAACAAAAGTGTACTGCCTGCAGTACTGCAATACTCCCAACATAGACGGGTTGTAATGCAGGAAAATCACAGGTCACTGTTGAGGTCACTGGTAGTTTGGATTTACTATGAGGTTAGGACACAGCCCACGAGACCTCTCTGTTCAGGATTTTTAATGAGGGTCAATACACCCAGAACTAGAAAAGTGATGGACCTCTAAGAGGGCAACTCTACACAACATGTTAGGGGGCTATAGAAAGGGCTACAATGGCTCCACTGTTCAGCTCATCACTTGTGTTTGGCTCACAACAGAAAGCTTTGTTCATTGCTCTTAGAGCGGTGGTTCATTAATGACGGTCATACTGCCAGAAGGGATGAGAAAAAGAGAGCAATGGGACAGAAAGTGGGAGACAGGGCTGGAGAGGTATAGAAGGGGTAAAGAAGGGTGGCTTTTTGAGGACCCGCTATCTTATTTCACATCCACTGGTTTAAGGGGTCTTGCCCTAGTAGTTGAGTAAACCATGTTGTCTACTCACTATCCCGGCAAGGAGATTAGTGACAGATACAAAGGTTTCCTCAAAAAGCAGCAACAGCAGTAGTAGTACCAAACTCTGGGTCACAGCACAAAGGGAGAAGTTCTAGCAACTAGGCCCAGTTAAGGCTGCAATGTAACCATTTTTAACTGAGCCTAGGTCTAGTTCTAAATATTAGATTGAACAGGTCTGAACCACAACAGAAAGTAAAGTCTAGTTCCATAAGGACCAAGGATCTACTAGGAAAGAGTACACAAGCTAGCAGATCTAATACAGCAGAGGTATATATATATATATTTAAAAAAAAAAGAACTTGGTATTTTACAGTACCTTGGCAGCGTTTGCGCTTGTGACATGTAGTTTTAGCACTCGTCTGATATCCACTCCATTTGAACAGAAAAGGGAGGTAGAAAGGGGGCAGGAGGGAGAGAACTAACAACCAAGAAAGAGTGAGTAATGTCTATTACCCTGGTGTCAGTCACACAGGCTACTGTCATCACTCTTGAACAGGCCAATCTATCAAGTAGCGCTGCTATCAGGTTACCACTTCAAGGCCCTGGACACTGAGCCTGTACTGGTTACTGAAAGAGCCTTGTGGCCGCAGGTTGGTATCATGAAAATAACCAGCATCAGAATGCAGCGCTGCTTGACATTTGCCTAAAATGACTGAGGTAGCATCTGTTTTACAATCATTACAGAAATCTACTGTCTTCACTGTAAAGACCATTTCTACAAAAACTTGTGTGAAAGTGTAATACACTGTTACTCTTCTATAAACAAAATAATAATAATAAAATGCAGTATCATTGGAAAACATTTTGCTTGTTAAATACTAAAATATAGTAGCTGGTAACTTCCTTTTCCACACAATACATGACTAAAATAAGGAGAAAATAAATAGATGGCACAACAGCCACAAATTTGTGAAGATTACAAGACAATTTGCAAAGACGTCTAACACAAAAACAACCCCTTCCATTTATATTTTGCATATTAGAAATGTTTTAGGGAGTGATGTTGATTTCCACTAACACACTGACAACAAACATAGTGAAGCATTTTTGGAGACACATAACTAAACATCATGTTTATTGTCATTTTCTTTGAAAGGTTATTATAGATTAATAAAAGAATGTAAAAACATGTAATGTTCCAGTACAGTACATGGAGTCTGAAATATAGGCACTGGTATAAGAGTTATACAATAAAGAACTTTTCCGTAAATACCAATGACTTGATATTAACACTGAATTAATCATGTGGCAGTTAGCTGGATCTATCTAACTAACTAACTAACTAACTAACTAACTAGCTAACAAACTAACGGAGATTAAAGAGAAGTTATGTATAATGTTCCATAGATATTGGTAACTATTTGATGTATTGAAATAATTAGTAAAGGTCACACCAGTTAAAATCAAAATCAAACTGACAGCAGGTCTGTGTCCATTAAATCACTGAATCGGTTGTAATGGGATGTCCTGTTGTGACATTCAAACAGCCTCCTCTGCATTTGTTAACCAAATCAGCAAAGTCTAGAAGACTCTCATCTGACTAAATCCTTCATCCCGTGATAACACAGACATCAGACTTGCAAATGTCAGCAGAGTCTCCCTCAGCAGTGGTGAAAGGCTGATGTGGAGAAGTGACCTGCTGAGTGCACAGGAAGTTTGTTTGCTGTAAAATCCATCAGCAACATTCATTTGGGCATTACAGCACTGATGGACCCATCCATATATATAGGCTAGGTGTTCCCTAATGGCTGGAATATCTACTAATGGATCTAATGAGGAACAACTCACTAGTGCGATAGTTTGCAGTATATGATCATTCTTGGGGTTTAGATCACACTACATGACTTTTGGGTCACCTGAAGGCACCTTTATTTTATACAATCTTATACTGATTAAAGTAAAAGACTGTTGACGCCTGATAACTTATACAAACATATTTAATATCTTAAGCACAAGTGACAACAAGATGTCTAACTGATTTATGACAAGACAAATAGATAAAAAAAAAAATGTAAATCCCAAGAGCTGGTTATTAGATGAGTAATTTCCTTTTTTTTTCAGCATGCAGCTGAATATGTAGTGTAAACAAACAAATGTGTGGGCCTTGCCTTATTTTTCCTTTGATGCCCGACACAGCCTATAGTTTCCACCACAGGCTTCCTGCTCTACACCCATATACACACATATTGGATAAGCTTAAAGTGAATAGCCACCGCTAGTTAGCTTAGCGTAGTGAATGGAATCCTATGTTGCCGGTTAGCATGTTGTGAGTAAAAGTGAGCCAACAAAAGACAAAAAAAACAACCTAATTACTTGCACTGAGACAAAAAATGTGTTGGCCCACCTATCTACAGCCAGGGTAGACCATGATGAGCCCTATTTCAACAAACGGTGGCGTATTCCTTTAAATAAAGTAACAGAAACATTAATAAGTTATTTTTGATTAAGGAAAACTTTTGTGTTATCATTTCAAGCTCACAAAAGCCATCAAATCAATCCTTATTTATTCTGATATCTGAAAGAACTACTGTGAAAAAACCCACTGTTCATTTATGACTATAGCACCAAATGTGACTATTGACCTTTCTTTAGTAGAATATCGCCCTTAAGCGATTTTACTTCTGACACTGCCTTCCTCCTTTACAATTCATTAAGATAGCAGAAAGTTGCATTTGTATCATCAGGGAACAGGACATTCTTGCACTTTTTGTACCTACTAGCAGTAGTCCTGTCCACATTATGATAGAATGCCTGCATAGCACACTGGTATGTCTGCTGCTTTACTAACCTTTAGACTCAGCTACTACTCAAACACAAGTAAGGAAGGAGAAGAGAGTACAGATAACAAGGGGAAGAGATTGCAAGGGAAATGTATGTTCTGCAGTAATGTCAGAGTGCAGCTCGCTGGCTTGGTGGTCCATTTATCAATTGTAATGCACTTCAAGGTAGCCCGCTTATGGCTCCAAGTGCTTCAGATTATTAGCTCCAAGATGAAATACTCTACTGTAAAAGCTCCCTGCAACAACGGCCAAAACAAGGTGAATTAACAGGATCTATCACTCACTTCGCTTTCACACTGCTAAGAATAGGAGTGGAAAACAATCTGCCAACAAAGGCAGCAGCAGGAGGGTTTTGAACAGATGCTCACCGTTTCAAGTCCCACGCATTACAGGAAATTATAAGAGCATGTCAAAATACAGCAGGCTTTGGGTTATAATAACATACAGTATGATGTATTTACTTATTTCTCACTACATGATATAGTGAGTAAAATTATACTGCACTATCCACCCTTGTAGTAGCTCACCCACTGGACAAGCTAAGGTCATATGATCTGTATGTTGTGCAATGGAGGGGCCTCTATGTGTCACACAATCAATTTGTGTGCCCTTCCACTATATTTCACACACCTGGTTTGCAGATAATCTGACTATGAGCCCTTTGTCCTCTGTGACTGTTGATCTGCGTGCTTCCACGTACAGATCTATAAGTGTCCATGTGTACATGTACACGAATGCTTGTGAACCAGTAGTGACCTTCCGGTTTTTATTCCAAAACAAAGCACCAACAGCCACGAATACACGACATAGAGAGTGACGATGCAGGCGAGACTGACCGACCTACTGCAGTCACTTTCTTCTGCTTGATGTCTTTATTTATAGGCCTTAATTTATTCTGAGTGTGGGGGTGACCGTATCCTGACAGGTCTGCAACAGTGCAGTGTGCTCGACACAAGGCAAGCAAAAAAAAATAAGAGAGCATGGCTTTGCGTGATTAATAGCAATTTCAGTGTCATTATGCAGTTATTATTCAAATATAAACAATCAGGATTACAGGAAATAAGGGTAATTGGATGATAAACTGCTTTGAATTGATTTAGGCTGAGGATTTAATGTTTAAATGTTCCAGATTATCTTTGTGATGTTTTGATGTCTCTCACAAAATATCTGCCCAGTTTTTATGATGCAGACTTAACATGTTCTCAAGGTTTCTGCATCTTTTTCTCTCTGCTTCTCTCTAGTTATCTGCCACATTCACACACCCACACATTCATCACCAGTGAAGGTCCTGTAGATCTATCTGACTGCCTTAAGGAGATTGCTGAATCAAAGGACCTCTTTCTTATTGCCTTTCACATCTAATGCCTGCTACATTTTCGCCCGAGCAAGGGGGGGTGGGGGGCGTGCCTGAATGAATGTACGAGCTGCACCTGCTTTACAGTACACTGGGAGGATGACATGACAAAACCTTCCCTCACGTGAATGGAAGCACCTGCTCCATTCATTTCTCTGGCCTGTGTATCGATACTACAGCAGGCAGGGCAGTCACATAATTCACTATTCATGTCTCACAGTGCTTTTCTTCTGGTTTTATTGTTAAAATGATGACTTGACTTTTTAATAGAATGTATTACTAATAACGCCTTAGAGCATTTCATCTACTCACCGCCCTAACATAGCACTATAATATAGGTGTTCTTTTATGAGATATTGCCTGTGATAAAAAAAATACTGCAGGGTTGGTGAATACAGCAGTAAAATACTGGTGAGTGAGCAATAATGTGTTTTGGTCTCATGTGTCTACCCCAAACCACACTCTGACTCTATCACAACATTCACTCTCAATTCTAGTTTATAATCAACTTATCAGCTGTGTTTATTTATTCAGACTTGAGTTACCAGAATGGATGCTTCAGTGCTGTGTTGTTTAAAGGATCTTGCAGCTGCCTTGATTTAGGTGTTTCTGCCACACATTCCAAAAATCACACAAACCTATCCTTATTCTTCTACCCTTCCCCTTCCCGTTCTCTCACCATCTTTGCTATCGACGGTCCGGACCACCAAATCCGTCTCGAAGGTGTCCTGCATTTGTTGCCCGAAGAAATGGTTCAGGTGCTCGTGCTCGATGAGGTCACTTTCCTCTTCCTCTAACGGGAGCCAAGTGCCATCAATAAACCACTGGCCTCTCATGACTGGGATATGGTCTTGTTCTGTAAGACAGTAAAAACAGCATGTATATAGATACAAAAAAAACATTACTTAACCGTAGCAACAGACAATTTGGAGCCAGGAGCCTATGTGGAATATTTATCTAAATAAAGTCATTTTTGCGTGTTTTGCTCATTATGGTGCCCGTTTCTCTACTAGTGTTGGCACAGGTGCCGCAGTGAACAATCTTGCAGAAGGTTTCACAGCATTTCCCTAATCTGAAGGTGGTGGTACAGTGCCAAGACATGCAGCCTGCAATGTGCCAACAAAGGCAGGGGAGAGGAAGAATTCAAGCTAGTAAAACATGGAAGTAAACAATGCTGGATTTGAAATGTTTTACAATAGTCGCTTTTCAGAAATGGAGTAGATCGCTTTGCCTTTCACAGTGTGTTTTGGATGACGTAAAATGATTTCCATTTACCTCAACAAGTCTGGCAAATCCAGGAGGGCCAAGTCTCAGTGGCGAGGCCAGTTTTGATTACATTCTTGAGTGACATTGTTAACTAATTCTCCGAGGGTGAAGAAGATTATAAAGGCAGTTCTAAATGTAGGCATACTTTGCAAAAGACAGGGCCCATTCTTTACAGAGTGAGACTTCTTATCTGTACAGATATAAAAACACATAAGCTTACTCTACAGACAAAGAGGCCCACCACAACACATGGCTAAGATAGACACACTGATAGAGGCTCACAGTAGATACTATTCACTCATTTCTTAAGGTGGTTCACATCTGGTCAGAGAAGATAAGTCTGTACGATCCACATAACATGATGTTTCAAGTTCCCATAAAGTGATAAGTGACATTTTCAACTTGTTAGAACATAAAGCTATTACACCTTTTAACGCCTTAATTATTTGTATGGTCAACAATGTTTTACTTATTGGATTACAGTATATCAACATCCCCTCTTCTCCATGTCTCCAATTGCATGAACTGGCCTCTCTCTTCCTAACTGATATGCTTTTGATTATGTTTTAAAAAATCTCCTCGTGCATTAGTATCCCATCTCAAATGTAGTGTATCTGGGTCTTAAATGTTAACATGACAGTGTGTTTGCAGTGGTACAGGCAAAACTAAAAAGGCACAGCCAGGGTTTGAGCTCACTACAGAAGGACTTACATCCACAGCATGAACAGTGAGGTAAATAACTGCTTCTCTAAATGTCACTTAGTGACAAAGAACCAGCTACCAATGAACCCATTCATCAAGGTCAGGTTTGCTGAGCCTCTATTGTGACCGCCTTCATTTGTTCTCTGCCCTTTCCTGGAAATATGTACGAATTAGTTAGCACAGATCAGCTGACTCCAATAGAAGGACTTCCCGGGTTGTTCAAATGTTCCCAAAAGACAAGGCTAAGTAATTACTTAGCCAATGAAAGAACTGCAAAACAATGCAGGACTCAGCAAGTAACTAAACGGAATGGATAATCAAATGCTAGCGTGTATCTTTTTAAGGGTGCAGGGATGGATGTTGCAATAATAATAAGCACTGGGCTCCTCAGTGGCTGTGGGTCATTAACTGGCATGCTCTCAGCCATTATACTGCAGAATATAGAATATATATGAGGTATGGGTGCACAAAAGGAATTAGTGCCTATGGAAATGCACTCAGTGATGTTTTTGGGACCTGCAATCAAGGAACTGCATAATGTGTGACTGGTGCAAAGCAAAAAATGTCATTTTATAGACTTTGATGGTGGATGATTTTCATGATACTCACGCTTCCAGTAAACAGGATTGCATTCTTTCTCTTTAACATCCACCTCATAGAGCCCTCCCCGGACACAAACTGGCTCAACGTTGATTTCAATTGCGTTAGGGTCCCTCTCCTCCGAGGACACGGTGGATGTGTCCAGGGACCCCGGGCCTCCGTGCACACTGCTGGTCCTCGTCTCCACCGGGAATGCACCGTTCAGTCCTCTACTCTCCACGCCGTTATTACCGCACTCTTCCTCCCCAGCGCCGACCTGGGAGCCTGCTGCACCAGGGTTCAGCTCACAGTATTTCCGAAACATACGTTCAATATTAAGTGAATCATGCCCGACAAAGGCCTTCCAATTTTTCTTGTCCTCCTTGTAAAACCACCGCACCTCCTCGGGACCGAGCTCAGTGACCACCTCGTTGAGGCGGGTTCTGGAGCTGTTGGACCGCGACCTCTTTCTCTTCTCGAACAACGGACCCGCGTTGTTTCCGTCGTTGTCGCTGTACTCCAGAGAGCTGCTGTCGAGGAAGGCTGCCGGGGAACTCAGGTCAAACAACAACCCGTCCTGTGTGCTGTGGTGTCCGGCGTGTAGAAGCGGCAGGTGTCCGTCCAGTCCCGACTGGACCGAGGACATCCCTGCCTGCATCGTGTCATCCATGGGACTCATCTCGTGACAGTACGAAAACACATCGCTTCCCAAATCCCACTCCTTGTTGTTGTTGTTGTTGGTAGCGTCGCTGACCGGTGCGCCTTTACTGTCGATGCTCACAGAAGAGCTTAATGTAACGTTAGATGTTAAATTGTTGAAACTGCTCATAACTACCTGAGCAACCCAACCTCACTAACGTTACCTCCTCGTCTGCCACTTTCACATTAACACAGCTCTCACTATTACTTCGCAACGGCTATCACACAATGGCATACTGGTCAGTGTTAAAATGAAAATTTCAACAAAATTAAAGACCTCCAGACAAGCTCCCACCGCATTTCCTAGAACACTCCGCAGCTTGTCGCTACATCAGCTTGTTAGCTTGCTAGCTAGCCAGCTAAGCTAATGAAGCTGGATATAGAACTCCGAGGCTAGCTTATTAGCATTAACGTTAGTCTGCAACGTACGTTAGCAACCGGGAAGCCTGTTCAACCCTTTTATCCTACTCTTAACTAACATAAACCTTTGTAAAACCACTTTCCTGTCACGGAGTAGCTTTAGTCCAGCTCGATAGGCGTTATATTGCAGTCACCATACTTTGTCGTGTGTTCCGGTCTCTGTGGAATTTCAGATTCATTCGTTGTCCAAACAAATCACGCGCATAGAGACAGTACTGTAGTATGCGTGTGTATATGGCTTGACAGCTGACGCATAGATCACAGGATTCAATCGTGAACGCGCACGTAGAAATTGCGCGAACATGACGACATCTGCTCCGTTCATAAAAGGCATTATTTCTTATTGTGCACTAGATGGAGACAAACACCCGTTGAAGGCAGAGACGGTTTAGAACAGGATCTTTGTTGAACGTTATCAGCCTTAATTCAATCGTTTACACTTTGCAATGACTTGACCTTCCACTTGAGGGAAGCAAATACCTACTCATAATAAAGCACTTTCGGAGGGATTAGAAAAAGTTCCCTGTCTAAAAACACTATTACAAACCACTGCGATGTTTGTGGTGACAGGGGTGGACAAAATAACATGAACACTCCAGTACAACATACCTGCAAACTTTGCTACAGCCACAACATTTTACAGCAAAACAAACATCTTTCTGACAGTCTCACTACAAATTCCCCTCGTATAGACTATGTTAGGACACAATCTAGATACATACAATCATCCCCTATAATGAAGAAGCAAGTAGCCACAAAGTAATTGCCTCTCAGTTTAAGTTCAGCCCACAAGCCACTGATGTCATTGAACTTCACAATCTATCTGTAATGTATCTGTTCTAGTGCAACCAGTGTGTTTACATCTCTGTGTCTGAGTGCATGAGTACAGTGTGAGTTTGTGTTTGTATCTGTGTGCATATGCATGCATATCCATGTGCTGGTTTGTTTGTTTATGCAAGTGCATGTGTTTGCATAATGTGTGTTTTGTGTAGCGCAATTTGTGTGTGTACTGCTGGTCCAGGTGATCCTGGGGACGTGTTGTGGAGAGGAATAGGAGAGAGGCCTAGGCAGCTGTATTTGGGATAAACAGAAATTACCCTGCTGTGTTCTAATTTACTGCAGAGTGGGAATTAAACTTTAAACTCGCCCCGCCCCTCTGCAGTCCAATACTCCATGCTTCTGGCCATCAACAACCACTTGCACAATGTGCATTATTAAAGTTTCTCCGCCCAAGATCAGTCTTTTTAATATCAAATTCACACACCCTGCAGGCTTGAAAGGTGTAAATGTTGTACTTCACAATAAGAAACAACTTCCGGAGGAGCTTTGGACTTTTTAGGGCAATAGTACAATGTGGAAGCAGCAAGTGTAGCTCTATTTTTTTGCAAAAATGAGGATAGTTTGAAACTTCAGTAATGGAATTATGGATGGACATCTGAGAAGTGGATTATTCTGCACATGTGGTTTATAATGCTTCTGTGGTAGTTTTTTTTGCCCTCCTTAAACACTTGTCTCCTTTGGAAACCATTAAATCTGACTATTAACTAGCCTATTGGAGGTGAATGTTTGATACTTAAAAGATAGATTAAAAGCAGGACAGTTTCAGTCAACCTCAACAATTATTCACAATCCACAGCCCACACAGGCTTACAATTGCATTTAATAGTTTCGATAGTAGAATAAAACAGTCTGAGGCCAAAACCCTGGGGACACTTGTTTTTTCTTGATTAGTTATATAAGTTGGTGAATGGAGAATGTTCTGCAATCCCAGTCAACTCAACACGAACCTTGTGATATTGGTATTTTCCAGATGATAGTCATTGTAAATTGCTCCACCATTGCGTAATTATGAGTGCAAGACTAATTCCCATTGCAGCAATATTTAATCTGTATGGCCAGAATAATTACTGGGTTAAGTATGCAATAAGATCTCGCCAAGAGCTTTCTCTCACTGCAGGTTTACACTAGAGAATGACATGTGGCTTTCATATACAAATTTGTCAAATTCCTCATCTCTGGCAGTCAAACTGAAACAGGTTGCCCCCCCCCCCCCTCTCTCTCTGCTCTGATGTTTTGCAACCAGGCCCACCACCTGGATGAGTGGATGACAAACAAACTGCAAATTTTCCTTCCAGTAACTGACCAAATAGATATTTATAACCAGCTGGTCACCTCCCCCACCCGCTGGGCCCCCCTCTCCTCAGCCATGGCTGTGAGAGCTCCCTTTAAAGACCAGTTGTGTCACTTCTGACTTTGTTCTTAAACAAAGAGAACTGCCCCTCATCTGCCCGTAATTGGGCCAACTCTTGGAATGTGCTTGATGTCTCCGCGCGGGCCATTGCCGCTCCAACAGACAGGCAAAGGTTGCTGGGACATGGGAGATGAATGAGTGGAAGTCCATCCACCCTTATTCTGTTGTTTTTTGCTTTACTTTTCTTCCTTACCTCCTATATCTTTCTTTTTTTTTTTTTTTTACCTCTGTTTCACCCTCTCTTAACTGCCTGTTTTCTCAGAATGGAGGATCCCTCGATTGAAATAAAAAAAATCCCACACCCACGGTAAATGGAACAGTCTGCTGATTGACTTTACTGGGCCTGTTTGGTCTCTCTGAGCTGCACCACCTCGCTATGGTTGGGTGGTTGGACGCACTACAAGGCCGATCTGTGGCACATGTCACTAGCAGTTACTGAGGTGATGTTGACAATGGGCAGATGTGTGAGAGGGGATTGGAGGGTGTTTACGGCATTGTTACTAAAGGGAAGCAATTTAGAGAGTTCAAATTCCACTTGCGAGGAAGGAAAAATGTTGAAACAGTAGTTGGCAGGCTACCAAAAGCCTGAGCCCCTAATTGTTTTCATTAATAGCAAATAATCTCAAAGTGCTTGCTCTGTATTCTGGGAAACATTATGGGGTAATGTTCAAGACGTGTACATCTGGGAAGCCTCTGAGGATTAGGTTAGAAATTTGTCCGTAGCAATCACACGAACCCCAGGTGTTCGTGTGAACGTTTTACCCTCCAACCACAGATATGTTAGTGTCTTTGTGGAGGTGTTGTGCACCTTTTGGTGTTTAAGCAACCTTGTCCTCAGAATCCAACCCTTTGGTTTTGGTCATGACTCATTTACTCCTGAATCCTTCACCTTTCACCCCTAGCTCCACTCTCCATGTCACTTGCTAGCAACCCTGGAAAAGTAAATACATGATGTAATGTGTGGTTTTCGCCTCCACCCCCCAAAAGCCCCCACCCGCCTCCACCCACATACAGAGGTGATTAAACTGGAGCACAGCAGTTTTTAGGTGGGGATAGCTGGGTGTGGTCAAAATGGTCCTGAATAGGAGGAGCTGGTAGTAGATGAGAGTAAAGGGGAATTTAACAAGGCTGGTTTGGGGCAAATATAATGGAAGGGAGGGGCACATGCAGGTCACCAACAGGGCGGGACTTAAAGCAGAGAGACATCACAGTCCTGGTTGATCCGTCTGGGCTGGGGCTCCTCTGTCCCTGCAGCCTGCAGCCGGGGGTCAGGCCAGCGGCTCCACCTCCCCCCGGCTGTCTGGGCTCCAGGTTCCAGGTGGGTGATTGGAGCTGTTGACTCCAGCTCACGGCAGCCGCTGCCTGGTCCCGCTGCCCATAACGATCTCCTTCAGGGCTCCCAGACCCATTGTCATTCAGACTCCCAGCTGCAATTCACAAGTCTGATATCCCTCCACACTGGAGCCTGGCCGGGGATGGGCTGCCTGACTGCTGTCCCCGTGTTTGTTTGTGTGAGAAAATGTGAGCTTGACAAGAATAATACACCTTTATATGTGATGGTATTTTAATTACAATGTGTTCTTACGGGTGAGGCTTCTTAAAAAGTCTATTGTTTGTTAATTGTGTTGCTGTCTCTTTTGCTATTTGACTTGAAAAATAAATAATAAATAAATACTTAAGCAGGTAAGAGTTGCATACTGCGCAACCAAGGTTAAAGGAATAGTGCAACATTTTGGGATATACACTTTATTTGCTTTCGTGTTGAGATTTAAACGAAGAACAAAAGAAGATCGATACCACTCTCAAATGTATGCATTTAATTTGAAGCTGGGACCAGAAGACTGTTAGCTTAGCTTAGCTTAAAGACTGGAAACTGGGGAAACCCGCTAGCCTGGCTCGACCTCTTTCCACCTCTCTCCACCTCTTAAGCTCACTAACTAACATGCTGTATCTTTTTTGTTTAATCCGTTGCAAAAACTAAGTGTGTAAGTTACAAGTTGCGGTTTTATGTGGAGTTATGTTCCAGACTATTTCTTGGTCAGGAACAGTGACTTCCTCGAGTTTCAGCTGGCCGCTTGGAAACCTCAGAGTGAGGACAAGACTCAGGGGAGTCACATCGATATTCTCGTCTAACCCGCTGCTAGAAAGCGAACAAGTGTATTTCCGGAAATGTCAGACACTTAAACGCACCACCAGACCACTGCTTCCTTGAAACATTTGTTTTTGTCTGCTTTAATAGAACAAACAGACATGCCACACTGTTTTATAAGGTGGACAAGTTGGCCAGCCTGGTTTGTGTCTACAGACAGAAGTCTTTCACTTGAG
This sequence comes from Perca fluviatilis, assembly GCF_010015445.1. Taxonomy (NCBI): domain Eukaryota; kingdom Metazoa; phylum Chordata; class Actinopteri; order Perciformes; family Percidae; genus Perca; species Perca fluviatilis. Next base: position 15,360,983 of record NC_053131.1, on the reverse strand, counting down.
TAAAATTACTTGGCGCGAGTGAGACAGAGCACTTCAGGAGGGCCATCTTTAGACCACAAAACTTATCAAGAAAACTCAGTAACTGTACATAAGTAAGTTTTGATGTGCTCTCTTTCTACTGGTTGGCATGTTAAGGAGTGGGGCTAGTCTGTTATGATGTGTTGTCTCTTCAACACATCATAATAGACTAGCCCCACTTCTTAACATGCCAGCCAGTAGAAAAAAATATTTGTCCAAACATATATTGGGAATTCCATAAATGAGCAATGCAGCAGGGAAGGAAAAAGTAAAAAAAAAAAAGATAGGACGGTGTTTAAATTACAAACTGTGTAAATTATTACTTGTGGGTGACGTTGAACATTTTGCATTTTAAGGCAGCCGTTTAAGTATCAGTCTCTGTCACCTCCACGTGAAAGTAAACTTGCTGGTGAAACAGACAGCCGTGGAGTGGAAAGTGCCAGGAAGATTAATGAGGTGTGTCTTTCCTCTCTTTCACACTATCCTTCTCTTTATCCCTCTGTTTGCCTGTGCGGGCTGTGGGTCGATGTGTGTGGGGGTCCATGTGGGGTGGCCCGATGGGGTAACATGCTGAAGTAAACAAGTAGAGGAGACAGCAGGGCGATGTTCCTCTCACTCAGCTTTATACACATCCAACAGGGAGCTAGTGTTACCTTGTTTAGACAAACATCTTCTTCAGCTCATTTTCTACCAATGTTAGCCTCTTCAATCTACACACTTGTTATATATCAGCCTTTTTTTCAGCTAAACTTGTTCTCTTGCCAAAAGGGACTTTTTAAAGGAATAGTTTGACATTTTGGAAAATATGCTGATTTGCTTTCTTGCTGACAGTTAGTTGAGCAGGTTGATACCACTCTCATAGGCCTACAGTATGTCCATTAAGATAAGGCTACAGCCAGCAGTCTGTTAGCTTAGCATAAATATTGGAAACAGGGGAGGACAGCTAGCATGGATATGGACTTTCTTCAGGTCAGTTTTGTATCGATTAAGACACAAGATATAACATGTTAATAAGTGAGCTTTAGAGATACTGGTATGTGGGTTTGGTTACTATCGAACAGAACCATTTACAGTTTTAAGTTTTAAGTTAAGCTAATTAAGTTAATTTAACAGACAAACATTGTTTGTCACTGTGTGTACCTGCATTAAAGTCTGTGCTGCACTGCTTTCACAATAATTGCCTTTTAGCCTATCTTCCAGGAAGGATGACAATCCCTATATACGCACAAAGGCGATGTCTAACACATTGTCCCTGAGAACACTTTCTCTTTTAGATCTGCCTGTCATTTACAAGGTGAGTGTTCTGCCCTTAGGACCTCTGTGGCCCTGCACGGAGACCTACATGTGTTGGGCCGATCCTCAGTGTTTTCAGATGATGTTTCACACTGTCAGGGTTGACTTATCTGAGTGGGGAAAAGTTCCCAGGGAATAGACATATCCCACAGACAGCTTTGGAATGTTTTTACAGAATGGCCCAGGGACCCTCAAAGATGGGGTACGATCCAGACTCTGCTAAATTATATATATATATATATATATATATATATATATATATATATATATATATATATATATATATATATATATATATATATATATAATTTAGCAGAGTATATAATATATATATATATATATACATACATACATATATATATTATTTTTGTCTACTAGTCTGTCTATTTGTTATGAGTGATGTCAGTGTCTTTTATTTCTATTCTGTTTATTGTCAATGGTAAAGTAGAAAGACATACCACAACACTCTGTGGTATGTCATTTTATGTTACTGTTCCAGTGCTCCATCTGTTCATATTTCTTTTTCACTACCTTTCCTGTTTTGCCCTGTGTAGCAGATTTTTAGCTATGTGTTGTTGAATTGATTGGACTATGGTATTATGAGAAATAAACAGAAGGAGCAATCTCACTGTGAGTCGTGCTAAAAATGTATCTACCTCCAAATTGTACATGTTGTTTTATATTAGCTTGGTGAAAAAAAACATTCGTATGTTGAAGTGGTTGGGTGCCAAAGTAGAGCAGAAAAAGTTTGGACCAATATCTAGTTGTCAGAAATATTCCCTTTTTTCAATCTCTTTCTTCCTCCCCCTTCCCTTTCTTTCTTTTCTACGAGAGGAGCTGAGAGATGGGACCGCAAGTCCCCTCGGAGGCTTGGTCCTCCATCAGTATTCTTAATGGATGTCAGATGTGTGTGAAAGGAGGACGTAGCGTGAGTGTGTTTCATGTTAGTTCTCAGCGTGATGAGCAGGGAAGCAGCTGGAGATGAACAGAAACTGCCCCGGCCTCCTTTACAATACCTCCATTTTTTATCCTGTCCTTCCAAGTAATGCTCTCCTGCTTTCCCCCAGTGTAATATATTGGTATTAATAAAGGGAAAACAAAGGCAAACATTCTGTAATGGGAAAGGAGAGGAAGATATTTTGGTTTCCTGGAGACAGCAGCCTCTTTACTTCTTCTCACTATAAATCTTGAGACAGTTTCAATGGTTGGATGGCCATGCTCTGTGTTAACGTTCCTCTGAGTTGATTACAAAGGAGTTCAAGGCGAACTGCTCTGTTATTGCTTACAGCCATGGTACCTAATAGTATGCTACAGTGGAGCACTTCAATCGCATGCGGTGTCATACAATATCAATTTGGACCTCTAAAGGAATTTGTTATTCACCAAAGCAATTGCTGTATAGAGATGGTTCTTTACTGTAAGTGGCATCTGAGTGAACACAAGTGAAGGCCTTTCCCCTTCTGGCAATGCAACTCGCATCCCAATTGCTTAATAGGAATTCAAGTTTCCCACAAACGTCTTTGTTGGAACAGCATCCTTTTACCACAAGCATTTAACACTGCAGCTCACATTTCTTCTGCCTTCTCGGTAACATTTTATTTGCACCACTTGAGGGTTTTTCTTTGCAGTATTGCTCCTTGGGGAGAGTACTGGATTGCTTAGCCTAATGAGTGAATAATAAAGCACTATGGCGTATGCTTTTTATAAGGTGATGGAAAATAAATAACTCCAGGTGTTTTCTGAAGTAGATACGATCTGATGCATGAGTCAAAGTTAGTATTTCCCACTCGTCAACAAACAGACTCGCTTGCAGTGAGTAAGACGTGGGTGGCTAAAGTGTGGGCCAGGCCACAAAGTGCAGCAAGGGGAGTTGAGAATTGTTTGTATTTGTGAGGTTATGAATTTATCCACATTAAGCAGGCTCCAAAACAGCATTTATGTGTCAAAACGACTATCCACACTATTGTTTTCAGGTTTTGGGAAGAATCTCTGTCTACTGTACACATACATTCTGAAACACAGCAAATGCTCTTCTTCTTCGTCCAAATTAATTTGTCAATCAAATTTATCCCTGACCCCAACCAGTCATTTTCTGTGATGCGAAATCTCACACCAACCCTATCCTAATTCCAACCAATTATCTCTGCAACGCCTAACCACAACCTTACAAAAGACCTAACCCCAGCTGTGAAGAGCAATTGTGCATTTTCAAAAAATATTCACTGTGGAGACTATTTTTGAAAAGCTTAGTGTGGACAGAGGGCCAAAACATAGAGGAAAATATATGTTTGCATATTTTAAAAAAAACACACCTGCCAACGTACCCAAATAGTCAGAAATAAGAAAAAAGAAAATCAAATTGAGGCATAGACAATCAGAGGAGGTGAGGAAGCTGAGTGATACTTTGGTTGAAGCAGGTTGGCTGATCGTTGGGGAATTTGCGCGGGCAGCCTGTTGGTAGGCTTCCCTTTGCTCTGCAGGACGGGGGCGGAGGGCCTCATTATATCTCTCTCCATGTCGGGCCCTTAAGTCCGTCTCCTCAGCGCCTGTTCTGTTTGTTTAGAGAGCCACAGCCTTTTTAAGCTACGTTTGGCCTAATGAGCCCATTATCTGTCAATGATCCACAAAGAGGCCCTCCTCTCTCTCGCTCCCTCTACCTCCCTGCGTAGTAACTCGCCCTGCTTCCCTTCCCCTCCTTTCACCCCATTTTTCTGCCACTTTTCCCCCTTTTTCTTGTGCACAACTCACAGTCTGCCCTCTTAATCTCCGTCCGCCTTGTTTAGCTCATTTTCTCCTCCCTGCTGCCCTGCTCTTTTCCCAAACCTGTCACACACTGTGCTCATTTCTCTCCCCCTAGGACAACAGCATAACCTCCTCCCTTTTAAAAAACACCCGCCTCCATCTCCTTTGAGGCTGTGCATTTTATGTTGTTATTGGGAACTACTTTGGTCTGGTTTTAACGGCCTCACACCTGCAGACAATGTCGCCTCCCTTCATCACAGCCGACAGTGTGAGTTGACAGTAGCAACAGAGGGTTGCCTATAGGAGAGTGATGAGGAAGATTTGCGAGGACCCCATGAGGAGCATAACACCTACAGGATGCTGACCTTCACTTTGGGAATTAAAACTATGGCTGTGTTTTCATGTGGTCTGGCATGTGTTCATCCATGTAGGCTCGGATGTCCATGAGTCTTATTGCAGGTGTTGCAGGTGTGCATTTGGGTGTAGATTCCCAGACAGCCCTTTTCTGCTATACTCAGCATGTGGGACCCCCTCCTCATTTCTAGCAGTAGCCACAGGAAGCTGGTGCGGATCAGCTCTCTGTTCGGTGCCCTGTTAACACTGAAGACTTAATTATGGTGATCTGGTAATGGCAGAGAAAATGGAAGGAATGCTGTCCTCATGGCCATACTCACAGCAGGATTAACTGCACGAGCTGCACTCTCCAACCTCCACAAGCTCGACGGCCCCTCTCACAGCTGCTTTTGTCTTAGAAGGAGGGTGTGAGGAGGAGGAAGGAGAGGAAGAAAGGAGAAGAAAAAGACAAAGAAAATTAATCTGCTGGGTGCAGGATCTTAATTCGATTTAATGAAGGCAGCTTTAAGTCTGAGAGGCTTTGCGCTCGCACACCTCCACAGGCACGTACACATGAACACACACTCAGCACTCACACATGTAGGTCCTATTGATCTGTTGGAACAAACCCTATTATGGGCAATTATGTTATTCACCAGCCATGGCAAATCCATTTCTTTGCTTTCATTACAAGCTAATACATGGAGAGGAAATCTATTAAGCTGGAACGTGATGCTTCCTGGTCGCATTGAGTGTGAGATCAGAAATCTTTGTTTCCGTCTCGCCATAATGCTTTTGTCTCTCATCACTTTGAACCCGATTCAAGAGAAAAAAAGACTTCAAAAGGAAAAAAATGGCACATTTCTTCATGTTTTTGTTCCCTATAATTGACCCAGACACAACCAAAGTGTGATTTTAATATGCTAACCTCTATCTCAGTTTAGTGGACGTTTTTGCAGTATCTTAGGTTAAACTTGCAGAGATTGGAATTATACAGTGCACCAGACCTTGCCATAAAGCTAAACAATCACAAAAGAAAGCCTCTCTTTGCACCCCCTTATTGCCCCGTTTCCCTCCCTTAATAAAAGAACAAGCAAAACCAGTCTCTTCATCTCTCCACCAATGCAGGAGAAGCCCATTACTATGTTCATCTTCTCAACGTTTGACAGGTGGAAGTACAACTTTGGGGTTTATGTTTTAATTATAAAGAATTCCAGATGTGGAGGGGGGCTCATAAATTAGAAGCAGAGCTACTCAAATGTCTTTTTTCAAAGGGACCAAGCGGGTCAGCATCTGCTTCTCATTGTAACCAATGTTATTAAGGGCCCTGACTACAGAAAGGCCCAAGTCCCCCGTCTGGCCCCACAATAATTGACACTATTAAATGTGCCTAAACAGATTTAGAGCGTCCAGAAAAGTTACATTTGTCTTGCAGAATGACTCTAATCATCTATTTTAAATTGAAGGGACCTAAAGAGGAGGAACCAACCACCTCATCTGGTCCATGATTGCGAGGGAGCGAGAAAAGAAAGCAGGCAAAACAGAAAGCTGAAAAAAATGCACAAACACAAACAAATTAGGCCAGAACGGCTCTGTGTAGGAATGTCAGCGAGGGCGGGAGAGAACGACAGAGAGGAGGAGAGAGGTCTGAACTGCATTACCATACTCCAGACCATGCTGCTCAGGCTGGAGTGGGTTGATCTGAATGCACATGGATGGCTTTACAAAAGCACCAGTCACGAAAGACCATCTGCTCCACTCCTCTGGTGATCTTTTAAACTCACATTAATGCCGTTTTTTTTTCTCTCCCTGGAATGATGTGATACATTGAGCGATTTTCTCTTGTCTCTGGGGCTCAATTCAGTCTGTTGGCCAGTGTTTGAGAGTGGATGTATTTAACAAGGTATGAGTTTGATTCCTGACACATTACTGTTATTTTGGACAGGCATGTTTGAAGCCCTTACGCTGCTGCAGAATCAGGAGCGGAGGCAGAGGGAGGTCCTGCAAGCTGATTGGCTGCGGAACTAGTGTTTGTAGTCCGTTTTGTCCGGTGGGTGAAACAAGGGTGCAACAGGGGGGACGAGATGCATGGGGAAGGGTGTAGAGGGTCATAAGGTTGCGCTTGGGTTGGTTTGAGGGTCCAATGTTTCTCTACAGTGCAGGAGCAAAAAAAAAAAAAAGGAAAAATGGATGAAAAAGGAACAACTCCTTCATCCAAAAAGTGGAGCCAGATCGGCAGAAGTAAAATGGGACAGGAACTCTCAGGGGTGTGATTGAAAGGGTGAGAAGTTAATTTGGCAGCTTTTCCTCCTCGCTTTGCTAATGTTTCCTCTCAGGACTAAACACCCTCAGCACCCCCTCCACCACCTCACCTCTCCAAACTCTCTAACCCCTAGATACCCCGCTACCCCACCACCCACTCACCCAACTTCCACATCCACATGTGGAAGCGCACGCACGCACGCACGCACGCACGCACACACACACACACACACACACACACACACACACACACACACACACACACACACACACACACACCGAGGGACTGCACAGGACCTGTGGGTCTTCTCCCTTTTTGACCTTTTTTGTTCACCAGATAGCCACTTTGTAGAAATACAAAGTATATCAGGTATTCGTGGTATTTTTATTTTATTTATTTATAAATAGCCTACGTCACATATTGTTGGAGGGTTTAGACTACATAAATCAATAATGTTTCATCATTTGATCGAATATTAAATCGTATTCTGGACCTTAACTATATAATGACACTTTCCTGCCACCCTACCTATGCCATGGTTTGTTTCTTCAAACATCCAATCCAACAACACGCCTTGTTTCCATTTCTCACTACCCCTCCTCCGCTTGGTTTTTCCTCCATCCTCTCACCATAAGCTGACCGCCCCCTCCCACACCCTCGTGAAAAAGCACCCTCCATCCCAGCAGTGCACGCTGACCCGAGACGAAACCTTTTCTCCCCAGGAAACATCCTGCTCTGAAACACTTTGGCTCAAGTGTGTTTTCTCCTGGGACATGGAGAGGAGGGCGGGTGGGGGTTTCTGAGGTGATGGTGGTGTGGTACTTGAGCTAAATGGAGACCATGTTGGTGTATCTTCACGGCCTGTCAATCAGAAGCCCGCTGATGTGTAGGGGCGCTCTGCTACAGCTCAGGAGAGCATGAAGGGTCATGTGGGGCAGTTGCGGAGGTGGTGGCAGTGGGTAATGGGGTCGGTGTGTATATAAATGTGTGTATTTGGTGTGTGTGTTACACAGGAGAGAACCACATGGTGTCCTTGCTCTCCTCACTCACCACATGCAGGATCACTCCCATCAACAGGAGAGTGTTGTAGGGATGGACTGTTGCTGCAGAAAGGAAGGGGGGAGGGAGTTAGGCCATGTTTACTATTAAAAATGCATATTTGGGCTTTCAAAACTCTGGACTGTTTTTAAAAAACACAGTCCAGCGTGGATATGTTTGAAAACTCAAGTTTATCAATTTTTCAGTGAATCCACAATGTTATGAATCACACTTTCTGTCACCTGAAACTCTTTCTGTAATTGTACTTTAGGTTATGTCAATATGACTGTTGCTATATGCCAATATGACTCATAAGATACATTTTCAGCTATCTGTTGTTTTCCACTTTGCACATAAAAACTCCATAATACATAACTACAGTAATGGCTGAAGGAAACAGATATATCAAATACATATTGATGTTGCTTCTGCTTTACCTGTAGAAAAAACATTCATGTAAAGTTACATGCCTCCACTCCACCAAAAGATTAAAAAATAAAGTACAGTGTGTTGGGGGGTGCATGTAACTGCTGTGTCCTCAGTTCAAGTCCATACAGTTCAATGCACCCCCTCACTATTATATTGGCGGCTTTTAAAAACACCATACAGTAAACATGGACCAAAAGAGACAGATCCCTTTATTTACAAAAAATCCATTTTGGGGGCCCCTGTTTAGCTCACCTGGTAGAGCGGGCACATATATAGAGGTTTACTCCTTGATTCAGCAGCCGCAGGTTCGACTCCGACCTGCGGCCCTGCAGGTCATTCTAAACTGTCCTATCCAAATTAAGGCCTACAAATGCCCAAAAAAATATATGTAAAGATATGCTCCAAGAAAAAGAGATCAGGACAAAAGTAACAAGAAAGAAGGGAAAAGACAGTCCTAAGCAGACCACACAGAACAAGCTCAGAACATGGAGCAGATTATCTTCTGCTTAAGCCAAACATCTTCAGTCAGTCATTAGACTGGGGGAAAGAGAAGGGCTATTGAGTGGGAAGATACAGTAAATGACAATATATTCAAGTAATACATTTTCTATGTTATGAAAATGCTCATGGCCTCCGTGAGTCATACACAGCATAAAACTTTACACTTGAGAAAGTGGCAGTGCACCCTAAACTTCCCAAAATATCTCTGAAACAAGTTGATAAGGCCTCAGAAAGATAAAGGTCAAAGTCAGCGGAATGTGTACCATTACTTGGACATGGAAATTGAATTTGACTGAAATATTTGGTGTAAATGTGTGCAATAATTAAACAGCTAAGCGCACCAGTGTAGAATTTAGTGGCCCCCTAGTAAGGGCTCCAAGCCTATGCAGGGTGGGGTTGTACTATATGGGTTCCAATAGGACTGACATCACCTTGTAGCTGTAACTCATTTTGCTACAGCGGACCCCTTCTGCATGTAGTGCAACACTAATCAAACATACTTGTTGGCTGAGGCTAGTCGCTTGCACATATACGCCCATGATCTCAGACATGTACCTATAGTCACACATGTGCACACACAATCTCAAACACCACAAAGCATGATCTCACACATGCACAGACACACATGCTCACATGCAACATCCCGTAAATTTCTAGTCGCCCCCATGCCCGTAAGTACCACTGGGGTCCCCATTGCGTGAGCAGTCCTTTTTAGCTGTATTACTTCTCGACATTCCCAGACAATGTCTACGGAGGGATCGCAGGGAATCTAACCATGATGTAATCAGATGTGACACGCTAGCTGCAAGCGTGAAAAGTGTTGTTATCCTTGTCTGATGCTACAGCTAATATCAGAGAGATAAAGTGAGGATATATGTAGTATGTTTGCACTGCTGTTGGGAGCTTGCTGTACCTACGTTGTCTGTATATCTGCATGAGTGCCTATACATGTGTTGAACTTGCAGAATATCACTTCCTAGCATCTAAACCAGGACTGAGTGTATGTGAGATTATACAACGGCATGCTTGTCTACAGTTCTGGGCATGTGTCTGTTTACGTGTGCGCATGCATTCTCCCCTAGGCCAGCCAGCCGTAGCACACGCGGCTAACACACTGCAGGTTGCAGTGTGAGACAGGCCAGGTCGGCTGGTGACAGTGTGCAGCCCCTCTCCTGCCTCATTTATCTGCTATGGCAGCGGACAGAATGCAATTTCCTGCGAGGGGGAGGCCAGGGGGATGGAGCGGTGAGGGGGCCGGGGGATGCAAAGAACATCAAAGGCCCCTGAAAGCTATCAGGAACTTGAGTACTGCCAGCGCTGCGTGCCAACTCGCCAGCCCTCGCTCACCCTGTGGTGCACCCGGACGTCAGCCATGGCTATACACACCATTCGCAGTGTTTGTTATAGTGTGTGTGTGTGTGAGTGAGTAGGATAAAAATACCCCTCCATTTAGAGGCTCAGACACTTTGAGCTGGAGCACTCAGAGCAGCCATTAGGCATGTTGCAGTATGAGGAGAAGGTCACAGTTTATCACCCCTGCCACCCTACCTCTCCAACACAAACACCCGCTTGATCTCCTCTCTCCATCCCTCCCTCCCTCCACCGCGTCCTCCAGTTGCTATCAGTGAGGTGAGCGGACAGGGCAGAGCAGGGAGGTTCGATTAGGACCATTTGGTGGTGTGCATGCTCTGTAGTGGAAGCTCTAAACGAGGTTGAGTATGATGTGGCTGTGTGTTTGTGCGTTTTAGTGTACATGTGTTTAGCTTCTGTGCCCGTGCTGCCTCTCATCTCCTCTGTATGCTCAGTGTAGTCAAGAAAACATTAGAAGTTCTTGCTTTAAGCCTTTGTATGTGGTTTCTGACTGTGTGAGTTAGTCTGTGCACGTAAATAAATTTTCATGCACATTTGTGTGTATATTTAAACGTGTTCCTGTCATATCATCTGTAAAAGAAGGTGGGACGACGACAGGAAGTAATGAGGCTGACCCCACTGGATTTCATCTGTGCCTTCCCTTCTTGCCCTCCTCCTAACTTCTTTTTTATGTGGCGTTAAACAGGCCTACTCTACGGAGCGGAGGGAATGGTCGATCCATATTGGGTTCATATGACAGCACCTGTACCACAGATCTTTCAAAAAAAAAAAAAAAAAAATTTTAATTTAAAAAAAAAAAAAAAAAAAAAAAAAAAAAAAAAAAATATGTAAATATAGAAAAAAAAAAAAAAAAATTTTTAAAAAAAAAAAAAAAAGGGGGTATTTTGGGGGGAAAAGGGGGGGGGGCAAAAAGGGGGGGGGGGGGGGCTTCTGCCAGAATTTTTTTACTATGGCCATACAAAATCTAGGAAATAGTTAAGTTGATCATAATGATCAATTCTGCCAGAAAGAATAATACAAAAGTATGTATAATAAATAGATGTCTTATTGTTTAATATGGGAGCTGATGGCCAAGACTTGAGAGAATGTTTTTATTAAGCCCAAAATGTAGCATGTAAAACAAATCACAAATGCATGAATGACTCTTATTAAAATGACTATGCTTTTACTGTTTCAATATCTGCAGTATATACAGTACAGAAGAATATACAGTATGATAGCAGCTGGCAGCTGGATAAACAGTAAACAGCATTGACCTCTATGCATCCAAAATGTTTGCATCCATATGACCAAGGCTGGGCTTCAGACAAACACAACATTCTCTGCATACACCAGCCAGCTGCATGGAGTAGAGTCCTAAACAGGCCATATCTAGAGCCTATCACTAACAGGATGGCTGGCATTGCCTATGGAATGCTTTTGTCTCGGTCTGTGCATTACTGTGTGTGTGTGTGTGTGTGTGTGTGTGTGTGGGGGTCATATAAGTGACCTGCACTCATTGCCTTCCGCTTTCACTCAGTCTGCTACGTTTGTGCATTTCAGCGCGAGACCACCTTACCTTGTCTTTCAGTACCAGCTCTGGGAAGGATGGTTAACCTGGTTACTTAAAAGGCCGGAGCTGGAGGTCTGGTCGGGGCTGAAGGGCTGGACACCAGGGGTGGGATATCTTATCACAGCCATCAGAAATGCCTTGTCGGCAGCCATTCATTGGGCTTGGGGAAAATAAACCAAACTGCCCCCCCCCTAAATGACTGAGTTAGACAGATAACAGCAGACCAAGGGGGTCCCCTCTCTCCTTTCCCCTCCCGTCTATCACTCTTGCTCCCCCGTCTCTCTCTTTCCCGCTCTCTGGCTGGTTTTATTGGAGAGGAAACAGAAAACAGAAAGCCTCAGTGTGGGAAGCCACTTGTTATCTGAGAGTCTTGGGAATCGAGGCCTCGGCAGAGGCTTCACTCAGCGCACTAATGAAAGCAGGACGATTTGGCCGCTTTCGTTCCCAACATAGTTAGACCCCCCATCCCCATCTCAGCACAGGTACTCCTTCTGCTTCTATTTGCCTCCAATTCCCAGCTTCCATCTTCCTCTTCAACTGCTCCACACCTTGACTTTTGGTTCTCTTTTGGGGCACAGCGACCCAGTTCTCCTGCTAATTGCTTTTGTTTGGCAACTCTTGTTGCTTACCTGTTGCTCCACTACAACTTCTCTTCAAGGGACTTATTTGTAGCCTCTAACAATTTGAATTTCATGTTAAGCTAGATGAGCAGGGCCTTCACTTAAAACCTGCAGTTTTTCTATTTCCATGTGTGAATGACTTGACTCAATATCAATTCATGTGATAGCAGGTGTAGTAACTAAAAAAAGTAATTTAATTTGACTGTCTCAAAAGAGATCCGAAGATGTATTGTGCACAGCTTGTTTGTTCGGCCTGCCCCTATAGAAAGTGTGATGGACAGGTTTTAAAAGTCACACATGGCCCCTTGAACCATAGAAAATCCTCTCTATTCAACAGTTCATTAAGGCTAGAAGATTTAAGTTTCCCCAACCAAACAATGAAGCAGAGATCCACTAAGTTCACCTTTGTTTGCCACATAGCTGAGGTTTACCATCCCCAGGTGAGGGACTGAGAGCTTGTCTCTGTTCGGATTCCCTCCATGCTGTGGCTCTCCCAGTGGAGCCAGGGCAGGGAGGCAGCAAGGCCATGTGAATGCTGTGTAGTAAGGTAAGACTTGGCCGCCGGGCATCCGGAGAGAGGGCTCAGCTCCCTTTGTGGTGGATCCCTGACAGGTTGGGGCGAAGCGCAGACCAACCCCTCCCATCCACTTTCACCTGTGATATTGTCCCAGGTGGAGGGGTGGAGGAGGAGACAGAGGGATAGGTAGAGGGGTTGCAGAGGAGGCACTGAGATGTCCCCATAGGGCATGGCTTCTGTGTAGCGCGATATCCCAGTGGGCTTTGCCGGCCTCCAGAGAGAGGTTAAATGAAGCCAAGGCTGTCTGACGGACAAAGGCCGCAGGTCAGCACCCAGCCCTTTGATCCTTTCCTGCCCTCTTCAGACCACAGAGCCAGACCTTTTTGTTTCACCTGGCTTTTCTATCCCTAGGGCTAGCCCCCTTTTTTCCTCTCAATCTGCCCCTGACAATGGAGTCACTTACAAAGCTCTGAGCGTTGTATGGTCTGCCAGTCACCAGAGGGGAGAGGTTTCAAAGGGAAGGTTGTGGTGTTCAGTGTCTCCAAGGTCCCCAGTGAGGAGATAGATACTGACTCTTTCAGTCCCCAGCACTCGGCCACAACCCCACAGCTGCACCCAGCACTTCAGAGGCCTTATCCAACAAAGGCAAAGAGAGGGAAGTTCATTTATGGGGGTAAACAGTGGAAAAGGGAGCAGGGAAATTCGTTGACACATGCTTGACTCCAGCTCAGCACCTTACTGTGAGACGATCTGTAATTTTTCACTTTGCTTTAACGTCACTTGGAAGTGTATGATAATGACAAGCAGACCTAGGGCAAATACTAAAAAGTATTTAGAGCGTAGTAACTTTGCAATTTCAGCGCCAAAACACAGCTTGCTGAAATATGACTTTCAGTTTTGTGTTGTTTTTTTCATTTCTCGCTAATGGTCAAAAGGGGGAAGGAAGGATTTATCTTGGAGCTCCACCTGCTCTTCAGCAGATGTAGAAAGACTAGAGTAGAGCTAACATGTGTTGAGTTTGTCTCCGACATGTTCCTCGGCCAAACACTCGGCCGGGTCCCACCAAAAACAAAAAGTGATTTCTTTCAGAATGGTAGCTTTCATAGGACCAATATTGCTTGAGGAACTTAAAGATACTGCCTGATATATTTCGATTTTCTCAACTTTATTTTACCATATCCCAGGGGCAGGTTGACCTTTTTTTTTTAACTTTAATGAAACAATGATATTCGGTTAAGAGAGATAACAGACCTCAGCATCTACTGTACTGTAAATCAAGAAATTTGATCCAATTCTTTAGAAAGTACGTAAATTATGAAAAATTAAACTTGGAAAACTATTCTTACAAAATCACCCTTTATTTAGATGAATGGTATTATAACAATGTCTGAAGCTTGATACTGTGGTTTACCCAGAAGCACACTGACAACGAATATATTATATTATACTGTACATTATATTCAGGATGCTCCCTTAAAGGTAAATACTTTCAATAAGGCTTTGGGTAACATTGTTCTAACTACAGTTTATACAATAGCGTTATTTTGGTGTCTCCCCATCAAAATAGGTATAGGTGTTTGTGTGTGGCAGGGGCCCTCACTGAGGGCCACAGGGGCAGGAATGTAAAGGCTGCCCTGGGGGCCTCTGTGGTGCTAATGGATTAACAGGCCAGCTTGGCATGCTAATGGAGATTGTCTGTGATGTAATGAGCTTCTAATTAGGTCACCTCTGAGCTTGACCCTCTTGTAATGAGGAGGGCAGAAGGGAGAGGAGGGGCCGGGGCTGGTGATAGCACCCTGACCTGCAGGTGTGAACCGGCCCGGGCTGTAAACAGGGCTGGACATTCCTGGCATTCTCAGCTCAGCATCCCCTCCCGAAACTCCCCTCCTCCTGCCTGCCAATAACGCTTCTCTAGCGCTATGGGTGGATACACACACAGAGAAACAATTGGAGCCACATTTCATGCTCCAAGGTGCTTCACGGTTTGGCTGAAAGAAAGAAAAAAGTTCCCTTGAATACAGCTATTCTTTGATTGTCCGACACCATTTTCCTTTATGATATCCTTTCACGGTGGTGTCGCAGCAGTGTGCTGTGACCTGGATTCAAATGCTAAAGGGATCTGCAGGAGGGGAACTATGTAATTAAATGTGTAAGATTCTAATCATCCTGTCTTATTGTTGCATCTCATCCCTTCCTGACTGTTCCCTGTCTGCTTGCACCGCTGTCATTAATCATTCACTCTCCCAAAGCCTCTTCTTCCTCGAACTGCCTCACTTGCTCTCACTTTCTTTTTCTCTGCCTTGGCACAAAGTGGCGCACTGATACCACCCTAAAGCCCTTTTCTGACAGAACAAAACGCCTCTTTATTTCCGAGGGGGAGAATAACACCCAGTGTGCAACAGAGCGAGTGAAGAGGTAAAGAGACCAATCCATCTGCAGTCATTAGAAGTGCCCTGTGAAAGGACCCCGTGACTACTGCCAGCACTTTTATTGCACTATTTATGAGCATTGCATTATTATAAGTATTGCATGATTAGTCTAAAAATGTGGTCTCGTGGATGGTGTTGGATGAAGTGTAAATGAGAAAGGATTTATGATGTTTTTCTCTCAATTTCTACTTGTTGAATGAGGTTGAATTATTCTCAAAATAAGGAGCATTTGCTTCTAATTAAGATTATAGCAGTATGTGGTTTGTCAATGTCTGTGGATCTTAATACTTGTGCACACTTACCACAGGTGGGTACGTATGCACATGCATGTGTTGGTTAGGGTGACTTTAAAAGATCTGGTGTCAAGATGTAGCGTTTGTTGTTCTCAGAGGGACAGATAGGATCAGTGTGGTTTATCAGTCAAGGAGGGTGGTGACCAGGATGCATGGGGCTTGAGGGGCAGTGGTATGACGAATGACCTATAGGAGCTCATCACTCTGTTTGCATTGTGGGTCTTATCAGATGCTGAGGGCCCAACCCAGTCACTTGGTTGGAGTTTAGCTTTTGCCTCTGAGGCAAAAAAAGTGTGAGTTGTTGTGCAGGCTGTTCGGAGAAAATACTGCGTGATGACTTCAAGAAAGATGTAGAAATTGCAGGACCTGTTGTGCAACTTTAGAAAGCAATCAGTGGTCCGGATGTACATTTGTGATCAGAGACCAGTGTTACCTGAGTAGCACGTTCATCCTGCTTCTTAATTGTATTAAAGGTCATGTGAAGGTTTATGTACATTCCAACATACATTTGGGTAAAACGGAAGCACTGTGGACACACTCACACACTTGTAACATTATTCTACAATCCACATAAAGTTCGCTTCTTTGAAATAAGAGACTTCTATTAAAAGATGAGCAAACTCCACACCTAAGGGACTGTGAAGAAAAAACAGAATCTTGAGGCAACAGTGCTAACCAACTGAAACAAAGATTTCAGGACAAATAAGTTGACTTTTGGTTTGGTAAAATGTAATTCCTAGAATCTGATCTGAAATGCTCTTTTTGTCTCCTCGGCTGTGTGTGATTTCTACCTACGGAGGTGATTGTTGTGATATTTTCGACTGGATCTCTGAGGGCAGGGAGGTGCAGAGACAGGAACCCCCGAAGTAGTAAGTGGACACTCTCTTTATCAGTCCCTCGTTCCCTCTCTTCTTTTAGTGGCCTAGACTCATTAAGCCGTCTATAAATGGTCCGGTCTTAATGAGGAGGCTTTTATAGGGCTCTCCCTGGGCCTCCAGGGGATAATCAGACTCCAGTAGGAAGTCGTCTGTCTTGATAGCCTGCCCCTTTCCTCAGCGGTGGTCCGGCCAGGCCTAGCCCCAATCCAGCATCACACCACCCATCTACCTCCATCTCAATTTCATTCTCTTTTTCCATCTCTCTCTGTCTTTGCCATCACCCCTGCATGTAGTTATTTCATGACATGATAAAAGTCAGCTGGTGCCCAGCGCTCAGGCCACTTGCGGGTCTTTTAATTGCCTCCTTCCTCCCCCTCGGCCTAGCCGGCTGCAGCTTTTTTACGAGGCCCAGGCCCCGACTGTTGCTCACCCTTTCAAGGGTCTTCCTTCTCTCCTGAGGGATGACCCTCTGTCTCCTAAGGCACCGAAACTCCAATTGTCTCCATTTTCAGATGACACCAATAGAGCTGTACCAACATGTGAACCGTATTTGGTGGCACGATTGAGGACTGATAGAGGGAATGACTAGAAGTGATGAAGAGGAGTTCATCCTGAAATAAAGTAGGACAAAGTTTGACACTCTTCACCCCAAACTGATTTAATATCTAAGACTCATAGTTTGTGTAAACCCTCATGGATTAGAGACTTCACAGCAGACTAATCACAAGTTTTGTTTGTGTCAATAAAGCTTGCTTGTACAGATTTACTTGTGGCTCTGGTGCTCACAAGACAGCAGTGTTTACTTAGTTGCTTAAGTAGATAATGAAGATTTATTTTATGCGTTGCCTTTGGTAATTAAAAGCGTATTCATCAATGTCGTGTCAATCGGTGCTCGAATGAGGGTGAAAGCCTATCCCCTGAACAGATGTTTACCACAAAGGTCAGAGAGCATGCTGTGTTTACATCAGCGGGTTTAGGACAGACATGTTTAGAATTGGAAATGCTGCTGTAGGCAACAACTTTAATCAAATTACCTTTTTTCCTTTCTTCATCCTCTCCCCTTTAGTCTATCGTTGCTCTTAAGAACTTTCTTTTTGTCTTACAAGATTCAAAACAACTGTTGCCTAGCATCACTGAGTGTATGTCACTTCCTGCCTTAGGGTGAGTGTGGCCTCTCCACTTCCTCCCTTATTCATTCCAGAGGAGGGCTCTGAAATGCTGCTTCATCTGAGCGAGCAGAGGGCCTTGTGTCAGCCCTGGGGCTCTCTAAAAGGCATGCAGTTTGTGATTTGGAATAAGATATGTAAATCTGGAATTGCCTTTAGTATGTTTCTAAAAGGAAAGTTACTCAGCAGCTGCTTTTTGTAACTGTGTCTAAAGTCATTCCTTTTAATTCTTGGCAGGAGATACAAAGAGGGGCTGAGAGGAGAGAAGGGAGAGGCATGGCTTATGGGAAATGGAATGATAGCTCAGACCAAAACAAATTGTTTCTGGTTTCACTTGGGCCCAATCCTATTATCAGGCTGAGTGTCAGATCAGACAACTGCTGGAGCAGAGACAGTCCAGATGGAAGAGAGAGAGGGGAGAGAGAGAGAGAGAGAGAGAGAGAGAGAGAGAGAGAGAGAGAGAGAGAGAGAGAGAGAAACGACCACTTGGAGACTGTTCGCACTTGTGTAAGTGGTAATACTGTTTTCAAATTGAAATGCAAAAATTGTGTGTGTGTGTGTGTGTGTGTGTGTGTGTGTGTGTATGTGTGTGTGTGTGTGTGTGTGTGTGTGTGTGTGTGTGTGTGTGTGTGTGTGTGTGTACTGTGGAGGGCCAGTAGGTTGAAGGTCAGGTCTAAGGCCACGGTCCTGGCTGGGGGGGGCAGGGAAGACGCCATTCCCTCTTAGTTGCGGACATGAGGGAAAAGTGAAATCCACTCTCAGATCCTAATGATGTTTTCTTTTGGAGTGAAAAATCTAAACATGTCCATTGCTCAGTAATGTGACCCGATGTGGGGTCGCAGTCTGGTCACTGCAGGAAAGGCTTGTGTTTCAATTACTGAAGCTTGAAACAACACATTTGCTGGACAAAATCTAAAAAGAGGGTACGTGCATGCGTATGTAGGTAGAGAGGTGAGGAACAGCCTCTTCAAGATGTAGGTCAGAGGTTATGGAGCCACTGTAAAATAATTAAGAAAATGAACTAGTGCATGTACCCAAGTTCAGTGTCTGACATGTCAGTTCCAGTGTCTGACAGGGAGCAGGGGAAAAGAGTAGTTGTGCATACGGGGATGAGTGGGGCATACAAGTGATAAGTCATGCCAGACACCAGCCAATGATGATAATTTATTGTGTTTTAATTGGGGGTTGAGTGGGTGTGTGTGTGTGGGATCCCTCTCCAAAAAAACCATGTGGTTGTAAGTGATACTTAAGAGAGAAAAGGAACCACTTGAGGTTTTTTCTCTGTCCCACTCTCTGTTCCTCCCCTCTCCTGTTTTACTCCTGTAATTGCATCATCACACCATGTCTTCACTTCCCTTCTTTTCGGTTCTCTAGTGACACCTCTGCCTGACTCACAGTGATACCTGTGTGGTGTTATTATGGCTACCGAGCACAGCATTTGGGTGAGGCCCACTCTTTGTTGTTGACAGGATAGCGGTGATTAACGTGCCTTCTCCTGACCCCAGCTGCAGCCTGCTCCCTCAGCCCTCCCTCCTCGGTCCCTGCTGCTCCTGATGCCTGAACCTACGGCCCCAGAGACAGCCTCAGCCTCCAGTGTGTGTGTGTGCGCGCGTGCGTGTGTGTGTGTGTGTGTGTGTGGGTGCACAACATGTACTGCTTTGTACGTTTAGGGAGGCAGTAATGATGTGTGAGAACGAGTGGGGGGGTTGTTGAGGTTGCTTATCTATTAGCTAATCGCTTTCTATAACTTTATAGCGTTTTCACTGTTTTATAGAGAATAGCTTCAATCGTTCCTTTTTTCTTTCATATGGAATTTGCCTAAATGGTGTGATGTCACTCTTCCCCACCCCCATACAACCTGCCTCGGGGCACCTTAGACAAGGAAAATTAGAGGGGAACTTTCACATAAAAGACGAAGGCTTGGCTGGTTTCGAGTCAGGTGATGCAAAGGAAAACAGGTATTGACCGGCCAGGTTCTTTTCTGCTCCTCAGTAGTGACAAATATTTTTTTTAATTACAGAATAAACATCCTGGAAGTCATTCAATTTCTCAGCGAGGCGCTGTAATCAATTTATCTTCAGCGTGGTTTAGTGGATTGGTAGTCAGGGGTGTAGCACAAAATTGTGGGCCCTGTAGAAAGGCATTTTCTATGGGCCCCTCCCCGCATCCACAGCTATTCATTCTAGCATCTTTTTGGGCCCTCCTCACATGAGGGCCCTGGGTACTCAGTCCCCCCCCCCCCACCCCAGTCTGACACCCCTGTTAGTAGTTGACCACAAAGCCTGCAAGTTAGTTAACCGCATTAAAGTTCCTCTGTTGAGAGACGTTAGATTAAAGAACAGGCCTTAGGGGAGCTCCCCAAGCTGGCCCTGAAACCACCCACTTCAACTGTATGTGGGTGGAGATGTGCACGCAAGGTGTGTGTGCACATGGACGCAGACGTGTCTTGACATTAAACGTCTACGTCTGTGTATGCACGCTAATGGAAAACCGCCACTGCCCAGAATGAAACTCCAAACTCGCCACAACAGGCTGTGAACTTGCTTTTCCTTCAACCCCTCTCATCGCTGTTTGCCCAAACACAACCTGAGCTTTATTTCAAGGCAGAAAACAAATATTAAGTGCACAGCTTGCTGCTGTACCTCTCCTACTGTGTATCTGCCTGGCTCTCGCTCACTTCTGTTCCTTCACGTCCCAGATATAATTATAGCTGTCCGAGGGATGATTATATGTTTACTCTGGAAGCTGGCCGACTGCCTGTCCCCAGTCCCTGAGGAGCTGCCTCTCAAAGGGGTTCCTCTTGAAAAGCACCACAAAAGTGGCTTCAGCAGTGCTCAGACACATAAGGGATCAGATAGAACGCTCAAGACAGGGAGGAAGATACAGCAAGAGAAGGAGGGAGAGGGAGAAAGTGGCGGTGCCTTTATGTTATAATTTCTATTTAAACGGGTCTATACACCACACTAGCCTGTCTGCTTCTTCCCTTGAACGGGCTGGTTTGCAGAGTCTGGCCAACAAGCAGCAGACGAAGAGTGGAATGGAGGTTTTGGGAGTCACAAAATGAATGCCTTTAGTAGACGACAATACATTTATATTTATACAGACTTCAATCCATCCAACATGCTTCGGAGATATGTTGTTGCTGGTGTTGAGGCTGAGTCAGTGAACAATGAAAAAAAGCTTTGATAATATTGTTCATTCCTCGTTTTTACAAATAGCTTCTGTTACCTTTGCATTATTTAACATGTCACAGCTTTTTTGTCAGCCAGTTGGTCACTAAGAAGCAACATATTCTCACTCACTGGCGAGCCTCACCTATTTTGGGTAGGCTAGCTTTGACAAAATTCATGTAGATCATTTCTATGAGTTAAATCATATACTGTAGCTTTACAGTCCACATCTAAACATTGCATGTGTTGGCATGGCCAAATGAAGTGTTTTTAATGACTTGAGACAGAATTTGCAGACCACTTGTTCATGTTGCCTAGCAATACCTATTCATCTCTCCATGGCTGCTATGCATAAAGGTCCCTTTAGACCAGGCAAAGGTCATCATTCCACACCTAATTAACACTCCACACACACACACTAACACCTCATTTACGCTAAATGCATTTTCTTTAAATAAAATCATATAGCAGCTTGTTTGAGGGTACAGTAGAATGCAGGTTTGCAGCAAGGCTGGACCAAAACATGTGCTTATGTCATGCTTTGACTTGTTTACAGTTTGGTATTTCTGAAGGCAGGCAGAGCTGACCTGTAACAGTTAGTTGGCTGGTAATCCTTGGGAATTTGCTACAGCTAATCACCGCAGCCCTTATAACATGCTCAGAACTATGGGCCAGTTTGATTTTTTTTTAAAAAAATTTTTTTTTTTTTTTTTTTTTTTTTTTTTTAGGGAGGGGGAAGAAAAACAACAAAAAAAAAAAAAAAAAGAAAAAAAAGTATATTTATTATATAATTTTATTTAAAAAAAAAAAAAAAAAAAAAAAAAATTTTTTTTTTTGGGGGAGAAGAAGAGAAAAAGAAAAAAAAAAATGTTTTTTTAATAATTTTTTTTTTTGGGGTTAATAAAAAAAAAAATTTTTTATGAGGGGGTCCACAGAGTACATGTTGGCTCCAGTAAGGTTAAAAGTTGGATGTGCACAGCTTGTATATTTGTGGATGTTTGGTTGTAAACTCCTCTCGGTTTCCAGTTACTTCATTTCCTGAATGAGAACAAATAAATATATACACACTTGCATAAAGAGACTTTAGACGACTTTATTGGCATAATTCCCTACATCTTTTTTTAGTGAACATACATTAGTTAGCGGACGCGCACACACACAAGTGTACACACAGATACTCCTTTTAGCTGCAGACATACCGAAGCCCACGCATCCAGGCTCGCCTCAGTGCTGTCCTTGTAATGGGTGGTATCAGTGCTTCCTGAGCCCACGAAGGACGATAAAAGCCAGGATAGCTGGGTTTTATCTGCTCTGCTGAAAGTCACCCATTGACACTATGCACTTTAGAGGAAGTATCACTCAGTAGGGGTACCCATCTAACCTCTCATCTCCTCAGTGACAGTTAGTTCCCCTTTCTGGGGCAAGATCGGACATATTGACAGAATCATATTGACAGCTACTGCTGTTACATCTATTATTATTACTACAAAATTCAATATTAATTGTCAAATGGGATTGTGGACTCTCAGAGTTGGTCAGTTACTCTGCTTTCCTGTTTCTGTTGAACAGATGTTAAAGGAAAATTCTGATTCATACAACCCGGGTCTTATTTTTGTAGTTTTAGCGGTCATTGCTATTGATAATAATACTAGTGTACAAGCTGAGAACTATTATGTACTGTATGTCTAATGGACCAAACTACAAAAATAAGACCCAAGTTGTAATAAATTAGCTCCATACAGCTGTTTTTAACAGAGCATCTGTAAATGACAGGAAGTGCAGCTGGTTTGACAGGAAAGTTTATGTTCAGAATGCCCAGTCTTATCTACTGTATGGTCTCCATATTGGCTCACTTGTAGCTAACAATTACTCAGTATCTCCCATTTAAGCTCTTTATCCATCCAAACTATTTTTTTGTTTTTTTTTGACAGCACTGTAGTGAATTTCATTCTTTCGCAATCACCCACTTCACCAATGGCAACCTCAACAAAACAGTCAATCACTGGCAGCGCCTATTTTTTACCGACAGACAAAAGGAACAAAACCAGAGTCGGTGGGTTTGTCCACCATAATTTGATTGCTGACAAGTGAGGGGAAAAAGGTCTGTCAGCTTAGCGACGATACCCAACAAAGGGCAATCTCATTGTAAACGTTGTAGCACTCAATTGCTGGATGATGGGGTGCTAGACAATGGAACAGCAGGCAGCGCTGGGCATGGCGAGGGCCTTCCCTGCAGCTCTCTACTGCAGTAATGACAGTCTAAGTGCCAACAGCAGGTGTCTTCCATTCAAGGCTGGGCAGGTTAATAAAGTTTCTCTCTGAAAGTCAATAAACAAGATCTTGTTCACACACTGGCTAATTGTACTCGTTCTTGTCCATACTGTCTCTCTCTCTCTCTCTCTCTCTCTCTCTCTCTCTGAAGCTGAAGCTGAAGAGAAAACCGGACCTTCCAGATTCTGAAGAATAATTCTAATTCGACAAGAACTGTTACAACATAACATTGCCTAATGTGAGATCATTTGTCTTGACAGGGGTGGTAAGTATTTACAGTAAATGCAATATCATTAATATGTCTGTTTAAGTTGCCTTTAACAAACACCATTTCCCACAAGGCCAAGACTGTTGCAAGTTTAACATCCAAACCAGCTTAGTCAAAGTCACTGCGCTTGTTGTTTCTTTCAAACTCAGCATCATCTTTGCATCAGATATGGTCTGTAAAGGGGGATATGAGAGTGAGGGTTTGCTTGTGTGTGTGTGTGTGTGTGTGTGTGTGTGTGTGTGTGTGTGTGTGTGTGTGTGTGTGTGTGTGTGTGTGTGAGAGAGAGAGAGAGTCAGCGAGAGTGAGAGAGACAGAGAGAGATGCAAACAGTGATGATCAGTGATGTGTTCACAGCTCCTGGAATTGAATTTAGTCAATCTACTATTCCACAGAGCAGGCAGCTCCCTGAGGCCAGTCACTGCAGGAGACAGAGTTTGCATCTAGACACAGACATGATTACCATAACCACAATATTTCCCTAACCTTGCCCAGGTTTTTCAGTTGGCTAACCTTAACTATAGTTTATCTGCTATAACCACAATCTTTCCCTGACCTTAACCATACCCTATTGTTGCCATGTGCAGATATTGTGAGAAGTATTTAAAAAAATAAACGGCATTGGATGCAAAATATTTTCTTTTATTGAATGTAATCTGGGGTTATGGTTTGGGAAAAAATGTGGGAACAGTTGATAAAAAGGGGCCCATTACTGTGGACTCCTGCATAAAAGGTTACTGTAGATGTGCTACATGCCCACACACTGCCGTACTTTCTCACACACGCTACTTTTTGCATTGGCACCGAATTGTCGGTGAGAGATGTAAATCATGAGGTTTGGAATTGTCCAATATGGATGTAATTCCTAGGGCGACTGAGCTGTTCCTTCTGTTGTTGAAAAATAAGATGATCTGTGTGAGTTCAATTACTGTGTGGGATCAAACACGGTAAACAACTGGAAATTTCAAAATATAACTTTCTGAAAATCCCCAGATACTTCCTCTGATGTGGAACCTATCAAATCTTGTTGCAATCCCCCATATGCACACTGACTGGCCACTGTGTTATGGATATCTGTCACGTACATGTTGCTGCCATTCTTTCTCTGCATCACCCTTACTTACTCAAACTCTCTGAGGCTTGTGTTCCATCTTTAACAAGAGCCAAGTAAACAACTCCTTATGTTAAAGAAAGAAAAAATGAGTGGAACAGCCGGGAAAGTCAGTGGAAAAGCTTTCACAGAGAGAAAGAAAGAGAGAAAAGGAGGGAAGGAAGAAGAAAAAAAAAAAAAAACTCCCACACCACAACCATGCAGCAAATTGGTTCAGTGCAGTGAACCTGTGTTCTGTGTTTGGGCAGGCAATAAGCAAAACGGGGGAACATGAAATGATATCTCAGCGCATTTATCTTGATAAGAGCAGAGGATGTTGAGGCGTAATAGGAACAACATGGCTGGTAATGAGAGGAACACGGCATGATGGAGGAGTAGACATGGATTACCAGCATTCCTCTTGATGGGGTTTTATGGAGGAAAAAAAAAAAAAAAAGAATAGAGCTCCCTCGTTTATTTGATTTTAGAGGTTGCGGTTGGGGAGAAAAAAACCTAGATAAATGCATGTTTCATCAGGGCTAAATATTTCCACCCTGTGAAAAAATGCCGGAAAGCAAACACAAGCCAGATTGTGGACTAGTGGTAGGACGATTGTGGGTATTTGTTTATATGTTGCTCTGTGTGTGTGTGTGTGTGTGTGTGTGTGCCTTCACAAATAAATACCAAGCCTAACCGCTCTCCGTGGCATAGCAGGTGCTTCTAAAACAATGGTAGCTCAACATTACTTTTTACCAAAGCTGCTTCTTCTGTGAAGTGTTTAGCAAATAAAAGAGAGGAGGAGTGAGGCAGAAGATTAATTAGAAGTGTTTGAAGCATTGGGAAGGAGAAGGGTGGATTGTTAGAGGTTGAAGTGAACACATTCATTGCTGACACGTTTGCTCAAAGGCTTCCATCAAAAAAGTGAAAGACTTACTCATCATCTTCCCTGTCTCTTCACGTGCCAAAAAAGTGGTAGCTCCCTGGGTTTTCTACCCACTCTATCTGCAGATCGTTAAAGTAATCTCAGCACTTTAGTGTTTCCTACATTCCAATCTCTTACTTTTCTTTCACTTTTGGCATCATCTTTGCATCAGATGCAAATGCTTTGTTAAAAGAAAATGTACAAATGTGTGTGTGTGTGTGCGTGTGTGTGTGTGTGTGTGTGTGTGTGTGTGTGCGTGCGTGCGTGTGTGTGTGAGGTCAGAGAGACACAATGATGCAGCTCAGTGGTGTGTTCACTGTTCCCGTTGTTGGGTTTAGTCAATCTCCTGTTGTATCCACAAAGCAAGCAGCTCCCTCGCATTTCTGGAATGACTCACATTTCTTCCCTCGCCGTTCTCTTTTTAATTATTGCTGATCTTCTTATGGGTTCCAAGCCAAGATGACCCCCTCCCCACCTCCTTCCTTCCCTTCCTCCCTCCTGACTCGTCCTTTCTGTCGTGTCACTGTCGGAAACTGAGGTGAGATCAAGAGAAAGCAAATTCGACGAGCTGTGGCAAAGGATACTCCTTTCTTGGCCATCTGGACTCCATTTTGTTTCCTTTAGATTTGATCTTTCTGTCATAGTGCTTTGCAATCCAACAATAAAGTGACAAGAATAAGAATATAACCCTGTTGTATTAGTGGATTAAAGTGTTTTAAATAAACAGGATTTGTAAGATGAGAACTGTTAATTTTCTCAACACTACATAACCAGTGCCAAGTCTTTATTTCGTAAATAAGATTAAATACCACTTGATGTGAGATTTTATCCCACTGCTTGTCTGAGAACAGATGCAGTTGATGAAGTAAGATGCAGAGCTTAAAGGGTAACTACCGTTTTTTTAAACTTGGACCTTATTTTCCAATGTTTTTGTGTCTAAGTGACTGATGGGAACAACAATCTTTGACATTGGTCCAGTATTAAGCGAGCTCAAGCTACAATGTAAGTTAGTAGGGCAATTGTCCAGCTTTTATTTACCTTTACAAAAGTGCTTGTTTTGCCACTGACTAAGTGGTGCTCAGATTAATATTCTAAGACACAAAACCATAGAAAAATAGGGTCCAGGTTGAAAAAAACAGTAGTTACCCTTTAAGACAAAAAGGGTGACTACAAGACAAAGGGGCTAAAATGGCTGTAAAAAATCCTTAAAGAGTCACTTTTAAGTACCAAACTATTACTGTTTTGTAAATTAAACCAAACTTAAGTTTAGCCAACAAAATGTAGTTAAGAGTAAGTTAACATTGTGGTTTGGGTTAAAATAAAACTCTTGTCCGGTTCCTCACGCGGTCAGTTTATCGTTTTCTTTTCCTTGACTCTTTCTTTGTTTTCTTCGTCGACTCTGCCATGATTCACGTCTGAAATGTGTGCTAGTGTCTGCCATAGGGACTGCTTCTCATATGTTGTTGATGTATGTGACGTTGTGCCGTAAGTCGTGATTCTCGCGAGATTTGGCGGTGTGCCACCTCTCAAACCTGCAAAAAGAGTTAAAGTATAAGTCCTCTGGGAGGCCCGAGTTGGACTCGGTTAACTCGTTAAGTCCTTTGTAAGGCCAAGTTTGGAACTGTTTAAGTCCTCTGGGAGGCCAGGTTTGGAACCTGAGTTGCAACAGAAAACATAAGTCCTCTGGGAGGCCAGAGTTGGACTTGGTTAACTTGTTCTTATACTGCACTGTAAATTTTATTCTTGGCTTTTATCTGTTTTTAATTTTTGTTATTGTTTTTAACTGCTCTTTAATGTCTTAATTGTGTAATCATTTTAACTGCTCTTTAATATTTTATGTTGAGCACTTTGAATTGCCCTGTTGCTGAAATGTGCTATACAAATAAAGCTGCCTTGCCTTGCATTGCTGGCTTTGCCAGCGGCGTCCCCCCCTGCTGTGCTATCGGGATGATTCTCCCTACTATGGGTTCATTTACCATCGAAATGACTTTGAAGCAGTTATATTAAGGTACAAATCTTGTATAGTTTGCATAGTGTGCCTTTAACAAGGTGATGTGTTATTCACACACGATTTTAGACCCTTTTTAGCGGGGCTCAAGCCCCCCTAAATTTCATCTCAGCCCCCCTAAAAATGATTATAATAAAAAAAAGTGAGAGTTTGTGAACATGTCTGTCTGACAGAGGACAAACAGGTTCAAAGGGCTTAAAACAGGTTTAATATCTTGTGTGTCTGTTGCCGATGCAATGCACCTGTAACCCAGTCAAGGAAAAGGTTAACAGAAACGTAGTGTTGGCCAATCGGAGGTGGTTGTGCCAGACTCGCGCCTTTGGCTGAGTCTCTATCAGATCTGTCAGAGGGAGAGCAGGAGTGCGGTTGTAAAGTTTAATGTTGGTAGTCCCCAGAGAAGAAGTTGGTCATTTCATGGCGCAGATTAGAACCCAAATTGAAACGTAAGCAACTTAAATTGCTGTATGTTAGAACATTGTATCAGGTTGGTCGTTATTACTGTGACTTTATAAAGTGTCAGGTTTAGTTCCATCATAGTGTTAATAGTGTCAAAAAACGTTAGCTGATGTTGTTGTTCAGTAGCTAGCTCAGAGATTATCGGCTAATGAAATTACTGATTTAGCGGGGTTAACAATTTTGCATGGCACTGTGTCACATTCTCATTAGGGCTGAGCCCCCCCTTAAGGTCTGATCCTAGAATCGCCCCTGTTCACACGCCATTCTGCGAAACCAGGCTGGAAAATGAGACGGGTTAGAAACAAACCAGCTGGGTTATCTAAATGTTCATTACAATCGTTCGTAAAAAAAATTAACAAAGCACGCCCACTTCACACAGTGATTGGCCAGGTGTGCAAAGGTGAGAAAGTATGCAGGTTCAAACTTTTCTCTCACATTTTCTTTGTTCTTTCTTCACACAACTACTTCTGTCACTTTTCGTATGTACAGCTGTGGCGATCGACAGAATTTTGCCCGTAGATGTGTTTGTGGCGACACTTTGTCAAAACTGGTTCATTTGTACTATGCTTAACCCAAGGCTCTCCGAATCACGGGAAGTTTGAACATCTAGTTCCATGACAACTGAGTCAACACAATCTGCTGATGAGGACTGTGTAATGCAGACGAAAGCTCCAGTGGACCATACGTTGAGATTGTTTTGTCAAAGTTGTAATAAACCTTAATTATCCTTTAAATTCTACACCTGTGCACAACTCTCATTTGTAATTTTCCGCAATTGTTGCAATAACCCCGATCACAATTCTACTGTGGCCTGTCTTGCACCATTTTCCATTATCTGCCCAAAAGCTGTTAGATCTGAGTATCTGAGCTAATGGAGTAGTGTTTGCAGCAGAGGCCGATTAGCTGGAATCTCACCTGCAGATTTATTTTCTGGGAGCTGAAAGTATGGTGACTGAAAGTAACTCAATGCTTTCACACATTATCCTTATCACCTCAGACTCAGTTAAATCACCACCGTAATGGCTGCCGTGTTTTCCTAGCTCGCCACCATCAGTTATCCTGTTCTCTCTTCCTCCCCTGTGCATCGCCCCCTTCTCCCTGTCTCCCAGTCGTTGTTTGTTCCGCCTCTTTTTCCTTGATTTTCTCCAATCTGCCCCACGGAGACTGAGCCAGAGCACCTGCAAGTGCTCACTTTGAAAGATGTTGCAGGCCCAAGAATGCGCGCAGTAAACACACGAGAGCTGTATTTATAATAAATCAGCTTTATGGCCCTCTGATGGAGGTGATATCAGTGAAATTTATGCTGAAAGACCTCGCCGTCCTTAGCAAAACAGCTGCGAGATAGCACTACACCCCCCCACCCCCACCACCACCTTCACCCCACCTCCCTCACACCGCCGCCCCGCCCCACCCCGGCGAATAGCCGGGTCTGACTGGGGTTAGAGAGCCCAACACAGTCCTCTCTATGTGGCGGGGCCTGCGGTCCCTGGAACGGTAAAGTCCAGACTGAAATAGAGTGAGGGCAGGGTGGCGGTAATGGGTAACAGTGTGTGTGTGTGTGTGTGTGTGTGTGTGTGTGTGTGTGTGTGTGTGTGTGTGTGTGTGTGTGTGTGTGTGTGTGTGCCTGTGGTTGTGTGTGTGTATTTAATGTAGACTGGGTTGCACAAATAGCATAAGACTCGTGGACGAGTGTCTGAGAGTTTTAAGGTACATCAGCGATCCAGCAACACCAGACCGGTGTTGTCTCCGTGTTTCTTTAACGTTCACCCGCAAAATTTTTCTCACCATCTTGCACATCGTTGTCCTGTAAGCACATGAAAGATTTAAGTGGGTTAAACAGCTTTGTCACAGAGTGATCATGTTAAAACCTTACAGTGTAACCCAAAATACAAGTGTTTAGTAAGAATGGGCTTAACAAATTCACACATACTGTCCTACATATGCTATCACACACACGCACGCGCACGCGCACGCACACACACACACACACACACACACACACACACACACACACACACACACACACACACTTCTACTCCTCCCTTGATCATCCAGCCTTCTCCAACAGATGGTTTTTGTCACTGCTCGCCAATGGACAGAAAACAAATCTAAAAGCAATGATGTCACAGCCATGTCTGCGTTGTACGGTTTCACCTTACAGAACCCATTCCCATCATTCCATGATGAAAGGTGACCACCCGCCATTATTTGGTTTTCAACAGATGCAGGCAATAATAACAACGGCTGAGGTCCCGATGGTTAGAAGTGTTCTTAAAGCCTCTAAAACGCTGTGGAGTTACACATAATCAAGCCCCAAAATAAACCACGTAAACAATGAATTACTGTGTTTTCCTCTGATGTCATCTCCTGCTCGTCTTGCCAAGAAGGGTGCAGCAGCTTCTGTAAATGTTTGTTGTCCTTTTGTCAACAACCCCTCTTCAGGAGCCTTCATTCAAACATGTTTTCCAATTTGGTATCATGCCGAAATGACACAAAGGTGGATGAGCAAAATCTGGGGGTGAGTCACATCAGCCAACTGTATGTAATACCGATTACATAGTGGAAGAGCGTTGAATCCTTCCTGGGAAAAAGAGGCAAGTGTGTTGTTCTCTCTTTTAGAAACCACTGCTGAAGTGCCTTTGAGCATGGCACTTACTAATAATTGTTCAGTGGCTGGCAGTGAAAGACCACAGTTGTACACAAAATCTCCAGGTGTGCATGCCTCCAGCTAAACGAGTGTAACCAGACAAATACTGGAACATGTCACATATTCTAGCTTTAAAGGTCCCATGACATGCTGCTTTTTGGATGCTTTTATATAGGCCTTAGTGGTCCCCTAATCCTGTATCTGAAGTCTCTTTCCTGAAATTCAGCCTTGGTGCAGAATTACAGCCACTAGAGCCAGTACCACAATGAGCTTTCCTTAGTAAGTGCCATTTCTGTGTCTGTAACTTTAAATGCTATTGAGGAGCAGAGAGGGGGGGGGGGCAAGGTGGAGGGTGGGGGTGTGGCCTTGACCAACTGCCACTTTGCTTGTTTACAAGCCATGATGTCTCTCTCTCATGGGCGGGCCAAATTCTCTGGGCGGGCAAAGCAGAGAAAGGGGAGGTAATCTTGCTCCTTATGACCTCATAAGGGGAAGATTCCAGATCGGCCCATCTGATCTTTCATTTTCTCAAAGGCAGAGCAGGATACCCAGGGCTCGGTTTACACCTATCACCATTTCTAGCCACTGGGGGACCATAGGCAGGCTGGGGGAACTCATATTAATGTTAAAAAAAACCTCATAAAGTGAAATTTTCATGCCATGGGACCTTTAAAATAAAACACATGCTCACTGGTGTTAAAGGTACCAGTGAGAAAAAAAAAAATCAAATCATAACAATATGATCCATACATCCAAGTCTCATGGCGTATTCACTGCCAAAACACTCCCCTGGGGAAAAGTAATGAAGTACATTTACTTAAGTACTGAACTTAAAAGGATCAGAGTAGGCCTACTTCCTCCATCACTGCACAGCAGTTTATAATACTATGGGACAGGATTTTACTGCTCTGGAATATGATCACTGTGACAGTCATGGCCATGTTCGCAAAGTAGCACAATGTGATTCACATTACAAAGCACTCTGCCAGGCAGGGCTGTAGCTACCACTGAGGACACTGTGGTCACATCCTCTGTAATATTTCTAGGAAATTGGGGGGGTTTAGTGACACAAGGAGAAGTTTTCATCCAACCAGTTAGACACATATTACATATATAGTTTATTACATATTGAGTAATTATCATAAAAATCTGTTTTGGTGGCAAAAACACATGTAATATTAAATACCTGGCAGGTCAACGAAGGCTTGACACAACTTAAGAACACAATGTGCAAATTGTATGACAACGGTCACACAGTTTACATAAAATACAATTGAAAACATAAATGAATAACACAAATTTTAAATTTTGTGACTTGTTAAGAGTTTTTTCCCGAACATTTTCGCATAGGTGTGGGATTCTGCTGGTAGAATCTAAAATCCTGGCGATGGCCCCGTCCGACGGCCCTGCTACCTGGAATGCGTCCTTGCATGTATTTGATTAGCCAATGCAGATGAGGTTGTATTTATATTGTGTTGCAGCAAAAGGGTTTAACATTTTTATTTTTTTTTTTTTTGTAAGGTGATGACCTCATCAAAATGAGTCATTCAGACTTAAAGTGATGGTTCGGAGTAATTCACCCTAGGGTCCTTTGCACCATGACCTCGAGCCAAACACCCCCCCAGAAGCTTTGTTCACCTGGGTCTAACATTGGGCGAGTTAGCGTAGAGTAGCGTTAGCCGCTGAATAGCTTAGCGCGGGGCTAATGGACCCACGTTTGTATCTCTTAAATGACCCCACTAATAATGCCCGAAATGATACCAAAGGTCTACACTAGTATATATAAGGTTATGGCGCACTCAATTACACCAGGTGGTTTGGGTTTTTTTTTGTACACCAGAAGTTTATGTAAATAACTACTTGCCTGCTGGCTTCTGCTCTCTGCTGTTGTTGTTGCTGCTGTGAGACGAGTGCTTAGGGACATCTACAAATTACAACACCGAAAAGAGATGCAACGAAAATATTTTTTAATTTAACTTATTTTTTAAAGTAAGTGCTGTAATATAACTAGCAGGAGACAAGTAATAATTGAGGTACGTTTGGAGACATTACCTTATTTAATCATTAAATTAATACATATTTTTGTTGTATCTCTTTTCGGTGTAGTAATTTATAGACGGCCCTAAGCACTCGTCTAACTGCAGGTAGCAGCAGCAGCAGCAGCAACAGAGAGCAGAAGAGAGCAGGCAAGTGTTCATAAACTTCTGGTGTACTTACAAACTTTCCAATCCATCGTTTTATGAGAGCATAACCTATATATACTAGTGTAGACCTTTGGTATCATTCGGGCATTATTAGTGGGGTCATTTAAGAGATACAAATGTGGGTCCATTAGCCCCGCGCTAAGCTACTCAGCGGCTAACGCTACTCTACGCTAACTCGCCCAGTGTTAGACCCAGGTGAAAAAAGCTTCTGGGGGGGTGTTTGGCTCGAGGTCATGGTGCAAAGGACCTTAGGGTAAATTACTCCGAACCATCACTTTAATATGGCTTTCAACTTTTGGAAAATACAACATGGATCTGTACCAAATAAATACATTTTGCTCTTATCCTCTTCACAGTTGTTTTCTAGTGTGTTATGTGTGATAAATAAATAGCAGCCAGCTAGAAGTTCTGTGATGGGAGGACATAACAGGACAACCGTGGTGTGATTTGACTAAAACAGTATGGGAGGGATGGGGACTTATGAGAAGTCACTGGTTGCCCTTTTTTCCTCTTCTCCTTTTCCTCTCCTCCCCCCTGTGTGCGCCCCCCTCCACTTGGTGTTCTCACCTCCTCTCCCCTGCTGTGACCCAGGCTCCCTGTGGGTGGGGCAAAGTGCTGGAGGGGAAACTGGCGGAGTAATGCAACAAATTTGGCAGTTACCCCAACATCAACCACTGCCGTGTTTGAGCAGTTGCCATGGTGACCAGCGGGCTCCCGCAGCAGGGATCAGGCCTCCAGTTTTTCGCACCTACAGCTCCAGAGGAGAGGAAACAGCTTGGGATGGAAGGTGTTTGTTACAGGAACAAAGAGGGTGGCGGGAGGGAGGTTTACTCACATGCATTTCCTTTTTGTCCTGTTCTGGTTACGATCAAATTCAGAATAATATGTTTATACATATCTTTTTTAGATCCTGCTCTCGGATATCCCCACCACACATATAATTAAACAAAACATTTCAAATGAGGCCTCAGATACCATTTAAAGTGTGCCAAACCGCTAAAGACAACAATAACTGGAATAACACATTATCCTGGCTAATATCACTAAAACTGTGGTCTTTTTATTTAACATTTTCTCCCAATAAGCTTTTATTCCATGAGCTTATTTGGGTTTTTTGTGAAAATGATACGATGTTTGCATCAGACAGAAATGTTGTATTTGTGTTTCCTGAATGATAAAGGGATATTGATGTACTTTGTACGTATAAACACTCTTTATAAATTTGATTTTCCGATGGGGCTTTGAGTGCATGACTTTTTACTTTGAGACGTTGGAAAAGAAAATCCCAAACGCTTACTGTTAGCAGTATAATTCAGTACTCTAACCCAGCAGGACCCTCGAGGGCCTGGCCCCGTCATCAGGGCTGTGTGTGATCTCCAGCTGCGGCCCTCAAGTGTGCTCTTGCAATAAAAAAAATAAATAAATAAAAAAGCACAACCTTTCTTAATGCTCCTGACTCCTTTTGGAATCACCAACCCTTTGTGTATTTATTTATTTTAATGTCAGCGGAAAATTTGTGTCATGCAACGGGCCCTGGGGACCAGTGGTGAAGCACAGAGAGGACAAAAATGTGGCTTCAGTTAGCTGGATCCATTACCGTGTCTCTGAAACTACAGCGGATTAATCAGACTTTTTTTCCCCTCCCCTCTTTATTTGTGTTTAAACCGTGTTTGTTTGTAAAGATTGGAGCATCTTTTACGTCCCACGACCACACTAACTCTGGTATTCTATTGCTTGGGCATTACACACTCTCGTGTCCGAAGTAGGCTTTCAACAAGAAGCTTGATTTGACGTGGAATTACAGGTAATATGACTAAGCATGCTTTTAAGAGCTTCCCAGCAGTCAACAACTTGAGTTACATCTGGCCTCGTAACTCTCTGATTTAGGATCTGCACTAGCCCGCCACAGGTGCAGACGATAACTTTAACGAGAGAGAATTAAAATGAGCCTGCAGATTAATTCCCAGATTAGATTTAGCTCAGCACCGATATAAAATGAAAGCATCATTCTGATGACATGCTATATTTTTGTTATGGTCAACAAATCCCATTAAAAGACCAAAACCGACGGTGACTTTAAGCCATAGACCTTCACTTTTATTCAAAAACAAGTCATTTGTAATCAGGGCGTCATTGGAAAAAGAGAGCTTGCTCTCAATGGCCCTCGTTGAATAAATAAAGGTTATAATAATAATAATCATCAACGAGCCTCACCGTTGTACTGGGTGACATATTACTGAATGAACGTGGGCACTGTAGTTCATTTTAAATCAATCCCACATACACACTGTCCTGCTACTGTAAAAACTCAGTAGTGCAAAAAATCTGCAGCTGAAAATAGTCCCCACAAAATGTACTATTTACTCCTGTATGAGTTTATGTTTGCTAAAACCTACAAGTGCCCAGCTCTTTTAGGAAATTATTCAGCCTTTTTCTTTCAAATGAAAGTATACAGTATTTGTGACCTTTTTTTTTTTTTTTTTTTAAAGATGTATTTCTTCAGTAGGAACAAATGGGCTTGGGGCAGAGAGGAAGAAGGAAAGTAGGAATGACAAAATAACAATTTGTTGGTATTTTCATGGGATCTTTAGACAATAAGGAAAAATATAGAATAAAACCAGCCTTATCATTTAACATGATGACCTCTCGTCCCGCATGCATGTGTGCATGCCTGCGCGAGCACATACTGTACAGTATGTTGCGTTAGCGTGCCTGCGTGAGTCTATGTCTGGTATAACTGTATCCCACCCCTGAGCTTCAGCTCTCAAATCAAGGCCCTGAAAGTAAACAGTGCACTGCCAGAGGACCTTGTTTATCAAATCTGCAATTGCACTCATAGAACAAAATGACCTACAATTACAAGCCCAGCTAGAAATTAAGTTTTCAGTCAGCCGTCCAGAAAAAGATCACAGGATATCCTGCAAAAGCGATTTCTTCAGTAGTCCTCCCCTTCTCCTTATACCTTTCTTTTTTCTGTTTTTTCCCCCTAAAACACCACACTGTCATGGCCACACTGTTGTCTCTGAAATATGTTCCTCAGTTTTGTGAAACGGTTTATGTAGTTGCCATGCACACTAACACATGGTCGAGAGTGTATATGTCACGTCATGGTCACATTTGTAGAATTTCCTCCCAAAACAACCACAACAGGCTCATTCTTCCAAGCACGAGAGCTTTGTTGCTACCGGTTTCGCCAAGATATTCCGACCACTCCTAAAACGTCAACCGTTCCAGCAAAAGCAATTACATGTCGCTGCCCTGAAAGCAAAGTGGAGAGGTTCTGTCTTTAAAGTGTGTAAAATTCCCTCCTAGTTTAATTATGTGGTGCTGGGTGGAACCTGGAGGCTACTCTCTCCTCTGTGCTTTAACATAAGTGCATTTTCCATGGCACAAGCATGCAACATATCGGTTCCCACAGAGAGATCGGAAGCACGGCGGATCCCAAAACCTGGGTTACAGCATTCCTGGATCTCTGAGCAGTGTGGTGACCTAATCGCCTGACCACCTACTGCTCCGTGCCAAATCCCAAGCAGCAAGCCAGACACCCCTGAGAGTAACATCCGACTACACCATAAAATATTACGTCAGGAGTGAGTCATTGGATACTGAGCCTCGGTCAGAACAGCTTTACATACTCACAAACACAGGAGCTTTGCTCAGACCGGATTAAGCCGATGAATAAACCGTATCACTGAAGGGAAACTTGTCATGTCTGGCAGCCATAATGTTGAGTTTATGAAGTTACAGTACATTTAATGGACACTGTTAAAGACCAAAAAGTGACCATGGAGATTTTATTTTCTCAAAAAAGTCTGGTACACAACTGTTACATAATGTAAGTTTATGGTTATGTCAAACCTGCAAGCTGTAATAGCTTCAAAAGTGATTAAATGTGCCATCACTTCAAATCATTTCAAAATCTGTTTAACTTGCCTCATTGAGTGACAAACATATATACTGACACCCTCCAGCCAATCACAACTACATATCTGTGACATGCTGCACTGTGACAAAAGTCTCCAGCATCCAGCTGTTGATATTACAAACAAATTCACTTTGACAAATATCCAAGCTGGAGACCCCAAGTTTGATAAACAAATGGGTCTCTCCTAATAAATCAATTCATGTTGCTTTTATTAGTGTTTTGACGTATCAGTCAAACACATAATCCGTCAGCATGTGTAGATTACTCACAAAGCAAGCAAGAACGAGACCTCTAAATTTATGCATGAAATATATCATCAGAATAGTGATTTATTAGTGTAATAACCGTATCATTAACTGGTGCTAACAGTGCACAAATACAGGGTCATTGTGATTATACTTTTTTTGCCATCTTGTTTATAAATTCGGATTAAAAGCATTGACCCCAAATTCTACTTACTTTGGGGCGAGCCAGTCCATAAGAGAAGAACCAAAAATGACTACCACTGTAGTATTAGGATAAACTATAATGTGCCCTGCGACAGCAGAAGGCCTTACAGCCAGAGCAACAGTAACTAAGGGGGGGTGGTGCTTAGCGATCTGTTGATTCACTAATGATAGACAAAAACAATCAAATAGAACCCATGATTAAAATAAAATCATTAAATTAAGCATTTGACTTTGATATTGACTTTGACAAATTGACTTTTATGTGTTAAATACTTTCTCCTTTTTTCTTATTCAACACTGTCCTCGTCTCTCCTGTTGCCCATAGTTCGCCCACACAGGGATGTTAGCATATTCCAACTGCTTGGAATTCCTTCCTGCCGTCTTGGGAGCACACACTGCGTTTTAAAACTTGTTGGGCCTTTTCAAGTTTTATTTGAAAGTATGTAATTACATTCTTGAAGGAATAACGGTTCCCTAGAGTGATTTACATGCTGTATTAAATGTCATGGTTCCAAAACCTTTTGAGAGCATCTATATAGCATCAAATGATAAGACAGCTTTGGACAATACAGCTGCAGTGAAAATTATAATATAGAGAAGTGGTAGGTTTGGAAATGAGGGCAGAGGCTTTGAGTGTACTCCACCTCTGTAAAGTTGATGTCTTACTTCACGCTGGTTTGTTGGGATGTCTGTGGCTGGTCTCGGGTCCGCGTATTATTTATGAGGTTAAACCCTTTGCAATTATGACCTTTTTGCCTTTCTGCTTTCTATCAGGGTCAGTTAAGGTGGTGCATGCCTTTTTGAAAATCAGATTAGCTGAATAGCAACTTTGTACAGTAACTTCATAACCTGATTTTGAGAAAATAACATAGTTTGATTGGCACACAAGGTAGTAGTAAGCTCTGGTCACAGGACCTTGTAGGGCACTATATCCGAGTCTACCACCTTGACTTTATTTCATTATGTTCTATTCTGGTCAATTTCCATCTAATCCGTTTTTCTCTTGAGCACCAGCACCCAACACTTGGGAGGTTCTCTATCACAAAGCAGGGCCACTGCTGGAGAATTTATTTGGCTGCCTCTTAGCTTGGCCTCTTAGGGACTGTGGTGTGGGCAAAGTCAATTCCCCTCTCAGATTAAAGGAGTGTCTTCAAGTGCCAATCCAAATGGTGATAAAAAAGCTTTTTAATCCATTGAGAAAGTTTACCGGTGTAACCCCCCAGAGTCCCACCACCAGGCGTTGCCCCACTCTGGCTGCGTCTGGACAGTGTTGAAGCCAGAGTGTGTCTCCTTGCGCCCTGACAGAGGGAGAGAAAGGCCTAAAAAAAGGCCCCCTCCGCCACTCACTTGACCAGCTCTCTTTGATAACATCTGGCGGGGGCAGGTTTGCACCAGCGACAGCAGGAGATGGAGGGACATTAAAGTCCTGTCACTCACTTGGCAAGAAGGCAGTCACTAACTCCACATCATTCGGCAGACCGAACCTCAATCGCTTCCGCTGGAGTGTCCCTGATGATCTCTCTTTCTAATGGGTCTGATGATGTTCTCCAACAAGAGTGTTATATGAGATGATAGCTTGGCATGGCTGCTTTTTATTCTGAACTATCTTATCATTAAGATAACTAAGACTACTGAAACCTACTTAGTCATTCAGGCCAAACGTTTCTGTGCAAACTTCGTTTTTGATTGCAGAACGAGAACAAAATCTCTGCGACTTGAAAACCTAAGCATTCTTTATAGAAGGAAACTTTTATGTTTATCTAAACAGTGTTGTCTGTTAACAGAGATGGCAGAGACTTCGACCTATCTTTGTTCTGGGTGTGTGTGTGGGGGGGTTGCAAGCAGTTTAGAGGGGGCTAAATGTGAGTTTCAACACAGCTCCCCCGGGAAAGGCTCAGACCAATTCAACATTCATCCCTCTCCATTTTCTTTCTGTTTACTTCTAGGTTCATGAGTTTACATGCCAATTCCATTACAGGGATTAAAATAGTTTGTCCAATCCATCCTCAAACTCTGCTTCCCTTGTCCTTCTCCCTCCCTTAACCCCTCACACCACTTACAGGCTTTCAGGTCCCAGGGCTGGGTTAGGGGATTACAGGACAAGCACACTGCAGCCCGAACACCCAAAGAAACACAAGGCGGCTGTGTTGAAGAATGTTCCAATGAGATGTCCGAGCATTAGTGAAAGCTGAGGCTTGATCAATGGCCGTGGCGCGTGTCTGCACTAGTGAACACTTCACGGAGTGTCTGAAAGAGAAGAAAGAGAAAATGAAGGTGTGTTATGACATGGGGCTCAGGGTCTAGGCGGCTGGTTCACCTTTGAGCTGCTGCTGATTAAGGGCCGGTGTTCACAGGTGAGCGGCTCCGAGCAGGATTTAGTGACATAGGCACAGAGGTGAAATCACCCCACTCTACATGCTAACGTCAAAGCAGCAAAGCACTGCTGACCTCTCCCCCAAATGGCCAAAGGCACATGTCAGAAGATAAGAGAGCTCTGTGACTCTGTGATCAGCTCATGCAAAGAAAATGATGGCAGGGGAACTTTCCAAGTCACTTTTCAAACAAATGATGTCCAAAAAAAAAGGGGGAAATAAATGGATGGTTAGAGGCATGACATACATGGCTCTTTTTGAAATCTTTTCTCATCTTCACACACAGAGTCTCATACTTTGGGATCAGAGATTCATGTTGTAAGTAGTGAAATAAGTCAGTCAGCGTGTGGGTCTAAGCCACCCGCAGTTAGTAATCTCCTTCGGAACTGGTGGGGCTCAAAGGGGCTAAGCCTGGTCAACACCTAGGAAGAAACATCCACAGCATATCTTCAAGTGCTCCGAGCAGCCTGGTTGGTTAAACACGCCTGAGGATTCATGTGTGGAAGAACTCAGCAAAGCCGTTGCCGTTTTCTCATATGAACTCCACACAATGTCCGGAGAATTAGATCAGGAGATCGTCCGTGTCAGACGCATTCTCACATACTGGAAATACTCTGCTTGTTTTAGGCGAGGGGTTGCTCCTGGGCGTGCAGGAGGCAGGACATGATGCAGTTTACACCGCGGCCATGTAGTCAGTTTGTCAATTCGTCATTAACAACCGAGTCCCTTGCCGTTGCTTGAATTTGTCTGACGATTTTGCTGTCGCCGCTTACCGACAGAAGTTCCCGAATCTCTGCGTTTCTCCAGTTAGACATTTTCATTGCTGTCTTCGTGTGAATGACCCTTCTTAAGGGATGTTTGTATTCTTCCGGTTTCGCGCCAGCATGATAGAAACGTCATCAACATGTCCTCTAAAGAGTAAGATGTTCTAATTGATCAAAATTGGAAAAAATAAATGATCAAGAGAGAGTAAAATTGGAGTTATAATCATAATCATAGGAGCAATTTGTGCTGCTACCATCAGTGACACAGATTCACCCAAAGAAATAATGACATGGAAATGTATCTTTGTTTCTACAAACTTTCCATTTTCACAGGCACATGTACAGTACAGGTTGATCTTTGTGTTATATATCCACAACAAATTTCTCCATAACTTTTTTTTTTTTACGTGACTGTTTTTTAGGCTTATCTGCAGTTTGCATCTTGTGGTCTCAGGTAATGCTGGTGTAGTCTTGCCTAGTTGTCTTTGACACACCTGCAGATAACATACATCATGCCGACGTAACACTGCAATATCTCAATCGCATCACATCTCAATAACTCACACAGACATCCTGTCCTAAAATATGTTTCATTTGTTATCATTTGGCAATTGTTACTTTACCGCATCCAGACGTGACATTATAATGTCTCTGTAACACTGCAGCAATGTCCTGTCACACATGTTATGCACAATGTTACAACATCATGACTTTGCAAATGTGTTAAATTAATGATACAAATGTTACATTACAACGTCTTGGTGATGTTAAGCTGCAGCAATGTTGAATTCAAAGTATGTGATGTGTCTATCTATCTATCTATCTATCTAGTTATATATAGTAGCAAGTGCCAGTGAGCTGCAACACGTGTTGCTGTTTCAGAACATTCAGCTGTATTTAATATGAAATTGTAGCTCCAATAATCTAATGATATCAAACTATGCAGTGAGGCTGACAAAAAGGAATGTTTGATCCGTTGTCACAGTAATACACTGGTGCAACAACGAGTCATCAGCATGATCAGTCCCAGTGATCACAACTTGAAAGTGAAAACATGAAAAATGGATCCCACAAGAAAGGCTGCAAGTTTGATTAAAAATAAATTGTGCATGACAAGGTCCCCATGAAAGGGCAAATGCTTTTTTTTTATATTGTTGACAATCACAGCTTGAGATCCAGCATCAAGAGTCATGCAGAAGGTATGCGCTAGAACGTGAGGAATATTACAAATGGCCTGATTCACAGAGAACATCCCAAATGCCACACACACACACACACACACACACACACACACACACACACACACACACACACACACACACACACAGGAGGCAACGTATCCGCAGCTTTTGCATTACTTTATAAATGGGGTTTTATCCTCAAAGCCCAGCAGTCAAGAGTTAAATGGAGAACCAAAATCTGTCAGGGAGACAGATAAGATCAATAATGATTAACAAAATGATCTGAATTAAAGGATCCCACCGTGAAAACAATCTATTGGAGCAGAACCACAAAAGTAAATTTAACAGGACAAACAACATCAAATTATTTGCATCCCATACAAACCCCTGTTCAGTTAACCTGGCCTCACAAGGCAAGGAGGGTTTTTCTTCAGCGCTATCACACAATCAGAGCAGATTTAAAGCATGACAAAACCCCTATAGCCAATTTATCTCCATGTTTCAGCTGTAAGTGTCAGACCTATAATCCTTATAGGACTATTTTGGCGTTAAATGTTTGGCGGAAATTAAACTTTCTTAACTATTTTCAACCCAAGTTTTCTTAGCGATCTTTTAGTTTCTAATTGCGCTCTCATCGGACATAAAATCAGTGAAAATGTTTGAACCAAATGTAATCATTACCTGAGGGTAAATCCTCAGGCTGTGACAACAACACTTCTGAGATGCAGCTTATCAGTTAGTTAATCCACTTCAGCAGAATTGGTCATTATGAGTACGGAAACTCCCAAGAACCTGAAAGCTCGGCCCAAAGTTTGCCCAAAATTGCACTGAAAGACAATTAAAAGCGGCTTACTTCAAACAATAGCAGACTCTGCATAAACTATTGACAAGTGCATTATGTAAACATCTATGGGATTATATCAAAGAAAATTATTAAATTTTTGAAATTCGCCATGACTTAAAAGGATATTACTCTAGCACATACTCTAGTGCATACTAGAATACATCTGTTTTGTGCTATTTTTAGATTTTAGCACAGCTTTTGATCATAGGATTCTACAGATGAAATTGTTGCAATAATGAGATCAATTACTGTGGTGTGCCACAGGTCAGCTCCCTGGGTCTCCTATCTTTTTTCAAATATTCATGTAATATATATATTTCCTTTTTTGCCTAAATGTCAGACAATATTTTGAGTATGAAACAGCAATCTATCTCCCAAAGACAATAAATGGTGCCATGTTACGTAACTGTGCTGATGTCTGTAGGGGTGCTACAAGGGGAGACATCACTGCAAACAACACAAAACAGAACTGCAATTGTTATTTTGAAATAGTTGAAACGCCGTAATGCTTTTGGCTGTTGGAGCGGTCAGACACATAAATAGGAGCAGAAAGTAGTGGTTCCATTTCTCAGACATCTCAAGGGAAAACAGATGTATTTCTGTCAAACAATAATTGAATCTCAATTATCTAAGAAATGCTTTTGAAAAGTATAAAGAATATTGAAGATGCAAAATTTAAAATTAATGTATATGATTATTCTGTGTGCAAAACCCTTTCTGCATTATTTATTTTATTAATTATATGACAACATATTTACCTAAAGCACTATGGAAATAAAAAGTGTCTTTTTTTAAAAGCT
The DNA here is from genome assembly GCF_010015445.1 of Perca fluviatilis. Lineage (NCBI taxonomy): Eukaryota > Metazoa > Chordata > Actinopteri > Perciformes > Percidae > Perca > Perca fluviatilis. The sequence continues at coordinate 15,318,172 of NC_053131.1, read as the reverse complement.
CTTGAAAGAGTAGCCCAGTGAAGTTTCTAAAAAAAAAAAATTATTGTTTTACAGCTCCACATGAGTACTGAGAGTCACTCCAAAGATATTCAAGCACACCGGTTTCCTGTGGGATTTTGAATAGGACTCCTCTTTAAACTTTATGTTACAGCCTAATGAGCATCAGAACATGTGTAACAATTCATCAAAGGTTCACATTATTAATTTAGCTCTATATTAACTCAAAACAACAAAAAATCTTTTCAAATGGGTTTCAGGAGGAAAATCCAAAGTGCATCTGCAGTATTTGGTCCAGGATCCACTAAAAATGACTATAACCACATGACAGTTAAGCTGTTGCGTTGTAAAGGACAGGGAGCACAGAGAGTTTCTCCTAGAACTATCAAGAGCCTCATTAACACTCATGATTGCCTCTATAGAGGCCACATCTCTGAATAAATGTCCCTACATGGACAAAATAAACAACAATACATCTTTTTTTGGAAAACAATAATCCCCCACCCCTAAATTGACTGGCAAGGCTAATCGAAGCAGAGATTATTGACTGATAGGATTTTCTGTGAGTGTGTTAAATTAGCAGCAACTATTTAAAGCAAAGCCGCACAGGCAGCATTATCTATCTGTCTATCTATGAACATTTGTTTAGTGTTAATTTTTCATTTCATTTTGGACATTTTAATTAAATTACTCTGATTTTCTTATTTTACCGTATGAATACCGGTAATTCCTAAATTTGGCCATGAGATGTCATTTAAATTTTATTTAGACCAATTGTTTTCATCTCCAGACATTTTATTTAGAGTACCACGACGTTACTTTGCAACAAGTCGTTAACTGTCTGGAGCCCAGCATTTAAATGCAGATTCAAACCATTGAGCATTTGACCCGTCGGCTGTTATTCACAGTCAAATTACAAAGTTTCACATAATGAAAAAGAACATTCAATGAGCTCTCTTTATTTAAAGTGGAGGAGGAGAGAAGGGGGGGTTATCCAAGGTGTTTGAGACAGATGAGGGAGGTGGGGGTCAGGGAGGGAGGGAGGAGGAGGCAGGGACGGTAAATTGGGCGGACACATAAAAACTGCAAGGGGCCATAGATGCTGGATCATTTGGAGAATCTGGCCGTCCTGCGTACCACCCGCCATCACGAGCTGAACTGGAGACGGATAGGAAACCCCGCTGCAGACCCCGAGCGCCGGCCTTCACCCCGACCCCGTCTCCTCTTGTTCGTTTAGAGGTGTCGCTAAAGGATTAATGAGCCAAAAAGGCTCCCAACTTCTCCTTTAAGGCTCATTTCGGCGTTTTTCGGCTTGTCGTCTGGACTGCCTTACATCTTGCCTTTCATATTCACTTCATTCGAGGATACCTGTACCTCTACTGATGGTAAGCGCTCATCCACTGGCACATTAACACATAACATATGCAGTAGCGCAGCTTTTAGAAACGGAACGTGTTGAATAATAGGCTACAGGAGGAAGTTGACAGTTTGGGACTTTTACTTTTGGTCTATGGTGTTTCAGCGCGTTTAACTGACTTTACTGACTTTGGACAGCATTCCCGGTAGAAATGTACAAGGGTACATGCCCATAAACCTCTCACAGTCCACCTCATTGACACAGAAACGAAGATAAAGTGAAATAAAAGTGTATTTGGGGACGAATAGCGCAGTAATCCTGGTGGAGCTCCTTTTGTGCCGGAGAGTTGAGCAGTAAAACCAACACAGTGAGGTAATTTCCAAACAGAGCGTCCAATTTCTCTATGCCTGTCTTTCTTCAACACAATTAAAATATTTACATAATTCCGATGTGTAACTTTTGCCAAAGTTTGGCACCGATGTTGTCCGATTAAACACCTGTATCTGCTTCGTGTCAAACCGGTGCGTAATGTGCAAGATGGAGATGATGACACAGCTCAGAATTTAAGCTAGAATGAAAAAAGCAGTTCATTTCGTAGGCTAATTTTTTTATTCCAATAATTTCAGTTTTACATATAGGCTCTCGGGAATAAACCATGCGTAATTGAGCCAAATTTGAAACGGCACATTATTGTCAAGTTATGACAAAGTCTGCAAAAACAGTCAGTGCCAACACAGCACAGCCGAGGTGATTCCGGTTTGTAATTGTTCGACATTGTAATATAAGGATTCACGTGTTTTCATCTGTTTTGTAACGAATGATTATTAAGTGGAAATGCATTATTAAATACAGTAAAGCTGCTGCAGAGAAAACATATTGCGGCCTGCAGGCGCATGGCGTCTTTGGCACAAACCTTTACTTTTCAACTCAAGTTTCTCTGCTGCAGTGCAGAGAAACAGACTCGCCAAACTTTGGGTGCGAAAGCATTTTATATTCACATACTTATGAATTCAACAAATCACGTGCATTTGGCAAAAGGGATCGAGGTCAAATTCTGGTTGTTATCAGGAACACATTTTTGACGATATTTGGGGTTTTACATTTGTATTAATTAACAGTCTTCAACCTGTTATGCGAATCAGCTGAGAGCATTTGACATTGCCAAAGTGATTTTTTTTGTCGTGCTTGTTGTTGTTTTCATTTCTTATCAAAAAGAGCGAAATCAGCACAAGAAATCTCAGAAAAGTCATGCAACTCATAATTTCTATCGGAGCTCTTGCCTCTCAGAATGCACTACAGCTAACAAAACCATTAACCTGGTTTCAGTGATCTCACTGACTGTGAATGTTCTTACTGTTGAGCTTCTCACTGGGAGCAAATACAATCCCAAACCTATTCAACAAGAGATATTACAGGTCTCTGTTTTACTTATTTCAACACAAATGAGGATATTGTATATTTTTTGGCACAATGGCTCTCTGTGAACTTATTATTTAAAAACAATACTTTCAGTTTTAGTTACAACTCACCTGTTATCAGGATGGTAAACAAACTATTCATTTTTCTTTGCTTGACTTTTGTATTTTTTTTCTTTGCATTGTCATTATTTGGAGTAAGCATGATAATCATGAATAACTTTAAAGCTTGTTAGCATTAACCACAGAAGAACATGTAAAATCAAATATGGCAGCAGAGTACAAAAACACAATTCCCATGACTATAGACATGTTGGTAAACCGATTTCTTGCATCTAAAATGATTAAAAAAAAAAAAATCGGGCCAGCGATTTGACTGTTCCCGTGGTAACCTGTTGCCCTCCTCACTCCCTCCCTCCCTCCTTCCCGTCTTCCCTCCCACCATTACTGTCAAATTCCTCAGGAAACACATCTGAAGAGCCATGTGCATAGTCTGATCACATTATCTCTGGTCAGAGAGAGAGAGAGAGAGAGAGAGAGAGAGGCCAAGGGGGACCGAGCAAAGCCAAAGGCAGTTGACTGCTCCGGCCTAATTGCACCCTGGTCTGCATTTGTTGTTGCAAAATGTGTCTCTGTCTGTCGCTCAGTTCAGATGTCTTCTCAGTGTGAAGCTTCTAAAAATCTAAGAATTCTGTTTTGCTGTCACTGTTTTGAAGAGGAGTAAATATGTGTCCACAATGCTGATACATGTGTTGGTGTAACTCCAAATGTTTTGCTTTTCTTTTTTTCTTTTTTTTAAATCACCACTGGTAAAAAAAAAAAAAAAAAAAACAGGCCAGCAAAAATGAATGCGATGACTCTTTCCAGAGTTGAAAGTTACTCGCTGTCTGCCTTACATCTTCTTTCATCATCATCACACCACTTTGAGTGTCTGTCTGTTTTAGCCTGCAGCTTTGTCAGTGGCTGGTTACAGTTACAAGATGTTCTGTATGGTCAGTGTTTTTGAGTGCTATGAATCCCTGTAATCATGGGAGAGGCCCTCACTGTACAATGAACGTTTGTTGTAAGAGATGTGCGCACAAACACACACACACACACACACACACACACACACACACACACACACACACACACACACACACACACACACACACGTTATCCCCCCACCCCAGGGGTAATAGAGCTGATCATGTTCTGAACCCTTCTCTCTCTTTGCCACAGTTCTCACGAACATGCAAGCGGTGGCACACACTCATGCACGCGTACAGGCTCACACACCGTTTAGCTCATGCACACACACACACACACACTGCACATCACCCTTTCTTCACACACACTGGATCTAGTGTCATGACCGAGAAAGGGGGGGGGGGGTCAATCGTAGGTCAAAGTCTAATGCTGTTAGGAAAAAGATCCTTGATTGCATGTACAGTGAGCCATGCAGGGGCTGAGATAATCGCACAGATACAACCACAGACACACACACACACACACAAACACGTTGTGTTGCACAAACACACACACACACATAATGTTCCTATTAATGTGCATCCTCACTGTGTAGTAATGCTTGGGTGCTCTCCAGTGGAACAGGCTCCAAATGATGACCAAAGACCTAAGTCGCTCCAGAGCACCGGGTAGAAATGTCTGCTCTGTGGTGCGGTGTGGTGTTGTTGTGGTCACCATGTCAAAAAATTCAGTAATTGTATTAGTATGATTCAACAACATTTAGCACCTTTAAGTGATGCGTAAAACAATTGTGTCATTAGAACCGTGTTTCTGTGCTTGTTAAACCTACCAGAGGACAAAAAAAGACTGTTGAGGCTGAATTTTTTTTTATTTTTTTAGAGATTTTGTCCTAGACGTTGCCCAAAAAACTTTCATATACCAAGAAAATGTCCTTGATGTTGTGGTTATATATAAGATGAAACCCTACAAAAGCACACACACACACACACACACACCAGTGCTGAATGTAAGACACTACTGATGACAGTGATGTCAAAGAGCAGAAGGCCTGTCATCAGCGTCACTTCAACCTATGTGATCCCTCAAGTGGGAAAGCGTTACCAAGAGATGAGGCCCTTTTGAGATAGATGTATTCAGTTCCTTGTCTGAAATAGGTGATCTCAGTCGCTTGGAGGGATAAAGGTTGACTGAGTTCACTTGGAGACAGTTTCTGTAAACAAACAGCCCTCTTGCTTTGGATATAGATTGTACCACTCCTGATCAAAGTGGAGTTATCAGCTCTTTGGTCTTGTGTGTGAACATGAGAGTATCCTTTTTTTCAGTTGAAGTCGGCACTTATCTAATGTTTTTTGTCCGTGGCTTTTGAAAAATGGTTCTTAGCAATTTTCTAGAATAGATGTAATAATGTAATGCAGTGTGTTTTCACTCTTAGGTAAGACATTAGGGATCTGCTGTCTGTGTTGTGGCACATACCTCCTTACATTCCAGTTACAGTAAATAGCTAGCTTTGCCCATGAGCCAAAATGATAAGCCTTAAAGAGACACTAGGTCTCACACACACACACACACACACACACACACACACACACACACACACACACACACACACACACACACACACACACACACACACACACACACACACAGATATACGCTCTACTACTCTTTAAGTAAATAAGTAAATAACATGTAACAGCCTCAAGTGTTTGTAACTGCATTCAGTTTATAATTTCCCTATGTTTTTATCTGTATCTTTCAGGAACAGGGTCACTCCAACGTTCTCCTGCAGCCGCCCAACACCACCTAACATTTCCTGGAAGAACGTGTCCATTGCCTGCTCCCAACAAACATGGACTGTTTTCCCATGCTTTATTTTCTGTCGGTAAGTATGTGGACCATGCCATTTCATTTGTGGCATGTGACACATTGCCGCATCTCACATTTTCCTCTGTCTACTGAGTCTGTGGATTTATGTGGCATTTATCCAGCCTTCAACTGAAAGTCCCAATGGGGTGTTGGGCAAGGCACTTGAATGAGGAACTGCTTTATTCAGTTAAATGTGTGGCGCATAGTCCCTGGTTTGCCCCATGGCTTGTTAGAGGAGACTGTGAGGGACAGTGGCTCCTTATCGAGTTAAGAATTTGCTCTGACCCCAGGGCTGCCTCTTCTATTTGTCTAATCATAGTGGAGGAGGGAAGAGATAGAAGGAAGGGAGGGAGGGAGTGAAAAGGAATGGCCCTCAGATTCCATTCAAAAAAGTTGGTTTCTTGAACCAGCTGTTTACCTTTGCAGAATGTCGCCAAAGATAAGCTGCAGCTGGTTAATCAGATCGGGGACTGCTTTACTGTAAACAAGGCAGACTGGACTATTAAAACCAATTAGTGTCTGCCCTCAGTGGGAACAGTTAGAGGAGAAGGTCCAGGGCCAGCAAATCTTTTATGTTAAAATGGAGGCCCTTCTTTTTTGTATTCTCTTACCCTCTGCTTTGTTCAGTCCTTTCCTAATCTTCTATCTCTGCTGCTCCCCTCAGAGACATCATGATTCCTGGTAATCGAATGCTGATGGTCATTTTATTATGCCAAGTCCTGCTGGGAGAGAGCAACCATGCTAGTCTGATACCTGAAGAAGGGAAAAAGAAAGTACCGGGACTGCAGGGTCGTTCGGCCGCTCAGAGCCATGAACTGCTGCGGGACTTTGAGGCCACACTGCTGCACATGTTCGGCCTCAAGAAGCGGCCACGGCCCAGCCGCTCAGCCACTGTGCCTCGCTACCTGCTGGACCTCTATCGGCTACAGTCGGGGGAGGCTGAGGAGGGCGGGGCACACGACATCGCTTTTGAGTACCCAGAGAGGTCAGCCAGCCGGGCCAACACAGTGAGGGGATTCCACCATGAGGGTAAGGAAAGGAAATGGAGGATACTGAAAACATATGTAGTAGAGTGAAATTAAAAAGCACAAAAATCGAAAGTAGAAAGTATTGCCATCAGTAGGAAGAGAGATGATAAATGCATCATGTCAGCACAGAAACATTACAACATTCAGGGGGTCATTGTTGCCAGGCATTCCAATGATTTTAGTAGTAATGTATTTCATTAGCATGGGCGAGGACTGCTAAGTATTCAGTGTAATACATCCTACATCCCTTGAAACATGATTGTAAGGCAGCTCCACCCATCTCACCATAAGCCAGGAATCTAAGGATGTGGTCACCAAACACTGCCTACAGAGGGGCAAAAAAAAAACTGCCAGACAAGCTCTCAAGAGCCTCATTTGACAAAACTCTGCATGTTTGGTTAGCAGCTGAAGGAAAAGCATACCTTCATATTACTGACTTACACTTCTCACCCCACCCAGCAGGACAAGGCTTAAAAAAGCCCAGTCTTGGCTTGGAATTGGAGTGTGCTCCTCTCTCATGTCTCCAGTTTATATGGAGGGCTCTTTTAGAAGGACCTTCCTCAACATGCAATTATCTTTAATGCTACTCTGCAGCCTTCTAAATAAAGCCCCTACTGCCAACAATGTGGGTGCTGAGAGCAGACGATGCAGCTCTCTGTAAAGATGGAAAAACAGTCTCAGAAGCCGGTGTGATAGAAAGACTGGAACGTTAGAAGGGTTTCTGTTTATTGTGACTTGGATCTGCTTAGTCTTAGCGACAAATGCAGAGGGTTCAATTAGGCTTGGACAAAATCCAGGGTACCCGATCTGTTAAATGTAAGTTGAGGTTGGAAAGCGAGACTGAAACATGTCAGATAAATGCTTGAAAACGATCTTTGGCAGAGAGACAGAGGTGCTGTACCAGACTTAGCAAGTGAGGAAGCGATCTTGTAGCGTGCTGAACTGAGAAAAACCGTGGAGCTTTAGGGCTACAGAACACGTCCGCCCTTAGTGAGGAAGGAGGGATGAGTCAGCCTTAATGGGACATGTCAAACACACTGCTAGTGGTAGCACACGGCAACACACACTTACACAGCAACGTACCAAGGTTAGATAGGAAGAAAGGAGTAGAGGAGGAACTTCTGCCTGTGATGCAATGTGTGTGTGTGCACAGATATATGTGTGTGCATTTGTTTCTAGTGCTCTCTACAGGCAGTTAGCCTCCTTTGCTAAACTATGTTAATAACACGCTTTGAGGCCTTCTGTGTGGGAGTGGGAGTGCTCGCTTCCATGGCACCATTGTGCGATTCAGTTAACCGATCTGTCCAAAATACAGTGAGTTATTACAAATCTGCAGCAGATGGACAGTTAGGTGAGGAGACATGTTTACAGGAGAGGTAAACCATGTAACAATTCATCTTGAATCCAGCAAGAAAGATCTGTTTTTTATTGACTGTGTGTAACAGGAAGCATCTTCCTGTGTTTCATTGATTTTACATGATTTTGTGAATTAAACTACAAAGCACAGAGCACGAGAAGGTGTGTGCACATTTCACATTTGGAATACAATTTTGTTGACTATTTGAATAAGTTGCATTCCCACGCAAGACCTCCTTTCCCATGGGCTTCAGATAAATGAGATTCTACTGTATTGTCTGACTCCTTAATGATTATTCATGATGAAAATGCTAAACGTCTTAAGTGAACAAACTGCGGAGCTAATCAAAATCACAGCAGGTTTTAATAATGAGAACCACCTGGGTAAGATTAGGGCCTGGGTGTGAAATAACAGGGGTGGATTGAGCAGGAAAATAGTAGACACAACATTCCTTTCCCCAACAATGGTGATCTTGCCAGAAACCTGCAGACTGAGCGTGGAACAGGGAGCCTCCACTGTGTTTATACTGTAGCTGTGGTACGTTAATCACCACCCTCCTTGTAATGCATGTTTCAGCAAAGTGCTCCGAGAAAGGCATTGAGAGAAGGGCTGGATAATCCTTATAGATAGATAAGGAAGCGTAGACGGTGTATATTTATATTCCTGAATATCCCAGAGGCCTTGAAAAGTGTGCATGGACATTATTTTGTGTTAATTAAGCTACATTAGAATGGGGAAGTGTGACTTTATTTTAATACATTTCTCAGTTGGTTCTGTAAAGAACACAGTCGCACAGTGAACAAGAGATACAGTATCTTCATGGAAACGACAATATCTGGATATTTTTGAATTCATAAGATGTACTTTTGAAGTGAAGTTGTTTTATTGTATTAGTTGACACTACAAGATCTGACCATTACGTAATTGTGCAGCTAATGAAACATTTCTCCTCTTGTTCTTTTTCAGAGCACATGGAGAGGGTGCATGATCTGTATGATGGAGAAACCATGCCCCTTCGCTTCCTATTCAACCTCAGCAATATCCCAGAGGACGAGCTTCTCTCCTCTGCCGAACTTAGGCTCTACCGTCATCAGATTGATGAGGCCATCGCTGACGCCTTCTCAGACCACCAGGGGCTTCACCGGATAAACGTGTACGAAGTGCTGAAGCCGCCGCGGCCGGGGCAGCTAATCACGCAGCTCTTGGATACGCGGCTTGTGCGGCACAATGCGTCGAGCTGGGAGAGCTTTGATGTGAGCCCTGCAGTGCTGCGTTGGACTCGCGAGGGCCTACCAAATTATGGGCTGGCCGTGGAGGTTCTGCATCTCAACCAGACGCCACGCCACCAGGGCCAACACGTCCGCGTCAGCCGCTCACTGCACCAGGAACCTGGCGAGGACTGGGAGCAGCTACGCCCCCTCCTGGTTACCTTTGGCCATGACGGGAAGGGTCACCCGCTGACCCGCCGGACCAAGCGCAGCCCCAAGCAGCGGGGCCGTAAACGCAACCGCAACTGCCGGCGCCACGCACTATATGTGGACTTCAGCGATGTAGGCTGGAATGACTGGATAGTGGCACCCCCTGGTTACCAGGCCTATTACTGCCATGGGGAATGCCCCTTTCCTCTGGCGGATCATCTGAACTCAACCAACCACGCCATTGTTCAGACACTGGTGAACTCTGTGAACAACAACATTCCCAAGGCCTGCTGCGTGCCAACAGAGCTCAGCGCCATCTCCATGCTCTATCTAGACGAACATGACAAGGTGGTCCTAAAAAACTACCAGGAAATGGTAGTGGAGGGCTGCGGCTGCCGCTAACACACAAACTAACAGGAACTTGGCCTGGCGCCATGAAAAAAAGTAACATGGACGCTAAAACAAATCAGAAGGTCTTTACTCCCAAAAAATGTTCACTTGGACCCTTATTTATAACTTTTATGTCGAGGTGTATGTTTGTCTCACTTTTTTTTTGTTTCTTTGACAATATGATCATATATTTTGACAAAATATATATATTTATATCTACATATTAAAAATAAAATGAGTCCTTATTTTAAACATAAAAAGCTGTACAACTTTTCATAATGTACATTAGATTGTATAAGGTTTTTTTTATTGAGAAAATAGTAAAAACAATCTAAAAAGTAAAGTTAATTTACTGGTAATATTTATTGCTTTCATATGATATACATTTTGGAGAGAAAAATAAAAATATGAATTGCTTCCAATAACACATTCTAGCGGATCACAAGATGCACCCTTTGTCTGTTTGCGTAAATTAGAGCTCTGCGTGAACACTCTGTTTTTTTTAAGGAAACAGTTGATATAATCAGAAATGTACAATGTAACCTCTTTACATTAATATTGAGCTGATCATTTTAAGAAGCCCCTTAACACAAAATCAATTTTACCTTCTTGTAAAATATCTATAATAATTACTCTAACGGGGTTGTAAAAATAAAAGTTGACAGTAATGATCTATTACTGTTTAAATCTGAGTTAAGATTTAAATTCTAAGCTTGATACTTCCTAATGGCCTCTTAAATGTGTTCAAATGATTTTTTAGCTAAAATTAAAATAAAAGCAGAGAAATCTTTCTGATGCTCTGTCTTTTCCAAATAAACATGCTTTGGCCTATTATCTGGCATCTCACCAACTCTGAATGGTTCACCCTTCATCAAAGAAAGATAAATAGTGGAAATGATCACCCAGTGGTTCTGCATTTTCTCAATTTTTTTAATCCTACTTTCAATGACAGAAGCTGTTACAGAAATGGTATGCCATTTCAAAGTGAGCAGGCCTTTAAGGGTTAGGGCCTTATTGTTCTCAAATTTCACTTTTATGTCAATTAGGCTAACATGTGGTGGTTGGACACTCACTAATCCAATTGCAGCCGGGGCGGGTTGTTGAGCCCGACTGTGAGAGAGTGATTCTATTGTTCTTGACGTCCCCACATTGGGGGCATGATTGTGGCCGATGCGTCCTGCCCTGATACAAGGCGGCTGAGTCCTCAGAAGAATCAAAGGTTAGACGCTCTGTCTCCTGCCTTTGTCTCCGGCGGCTCATGCCGGCAGAGCAAAGACGCCTGTCTCCAACCTGTGCCCCATCACACAATGGGCTTCTACATCACTTATTTACAAGCTGACGGCTGGCCCAAATTATATGATAATGTTTAGAGCCCTCCTTTGAACTGCTGGGGGACGTTGGCTGTGCATTGTTTCCCAGAGAGTGCCCTGTACATCATCATCTCTGATGTACAGGGCCACAAATATAAATACTTATAAAGCTGACAGCATAATCAGCATTTAAGGGAATTTTTACATGTGTTTTGATGTGTAGTTTGTTCTTTTTAAACTACAATTTAGGTTCCCAGTTAATTGATCTCAAGACAAAGATAGAAGATGTATTTTTAAATTTGAAATATTTCTTGACTGGTATGTTGTGTCAAATGAAATAGTTACAACATTAGGTGATTTCTTTTAATGACAAGTCAGGTTTGTCAGTTTGTTTCTACTGGAGCCCGCGCAGGCCCTGGCCCTCAGGCCCTCATAATGGCCGCTGGGCTTCTCTTTGATGTCTGCATATCAACGTCAAAAACAAGAGAGACTGCTAAAGGAGGAGAAGACGGAGAAGAATTTCATTTAGAAATGGCTGAAGGCAGAAGAGAAGAGGCTAAGGGTGTGTGTGTGTGTGTGTGGGGGGGGGGTACATGTATGTGTGTGTTCGGTAAGAAGGACAGGGGTGGGGGTGGTGGGGTGTCTTTGCAGCAGCTTGACAGTGCAATTACAACATTTCAACTGATCTCCCCCCGAAGTTGAGATAACATCAGCCAGTTATGGTAATTGTCTGGCCTGTTCATTATCCCACTGCCCTACACAAAGAGGATGCGTGTTTATTAAAAGGCCCAGAGAGGGACGTTTATATAAGCACAGCACACCCGTTGAGCATGCCATTCAGTTTAGCAGCCAGGCTCGAGTCGCGCCTTCACAGTTTGTGTTTGGCAGCATCATGCCTCAAGCCCAAATGCTTCACTAAGTGTAAGAACCTCAGTAAATAGATAGATACATGTAAATGTGAGTGTGTGTGTGTGTGTGTGTGTGTGTGTGTGTGTGTGTGTGTGTGTGTGTGTGTGCTGCGCGTGTGTGTGTGTGTGTGTGTGTGTGAAGGGAGGTAGAGGGGGTTGGGGTCAATTACAGAATGAGTCCTTAAAAACAGATTGAGGGCTTTGTCATTCCTATGTGACATGCCATTCAGTCTCCTGTAAGTGCTCGTTCTCACGCAATTACAGGTGAGTCATTATGCAGCAGGTCTATTGACACTGCTCGACTAATTGACTGGGTGAAGTCTTCAAAAAGCTTTTTATTTGGATGTTCTACCGTAAAAGCCGAGTGTTTATAGACAGTAAACCTCCCCGCATGAACAAAGGAAGATGATCCTCGCTTGCAGTGCCTTGTTTGAGTGGGTGCACGCCATCCCTCTATCGCTGAAATCTTCCTTCTCCCCCCCCCCCTCAGAGTTACCAGATGATGTGTGTGTGTTTGTGTGTGTGTCTGTACATCAGACTTCTATATAAGTCATGGCACACAAAAACATTAGAAACAAAATCTTAACCTATGAAAATTAGATTTTTGTGAGATCCTCTGTTCAGAATTAGGACCTATAGCTGGATGTTCTCCTTTAAACAGCTCATTGGTGGCGTGATATGGAACCACACACCAAAGTTGTTTCAACTTTTTGGAAGAAGAAGAAGAAGAAGAAGAAGAAGAAGAAGAAGAAGAAGAATTAAACAGCAGAAAGAAAGAAAATAGAGTCTTATAGCTCTGTTTTAAATCTTTTATGTTGTGTGGTTTTGTGAGCTCATTTTTGTATGATGTCTTTCCGACTGGCTGGGAAATCTTTAGTGAGTAAGTCTTACCACCTGATGTCAAAACAAATCCACACTATTACCTTAATTTCTTTATTTTGGATTCAGTTATATTAACAGGTCTTTCTTCCTTTAGGTTTTTCACACTTTCATTTTTTTACAGTGGCAGCCATGGGTGGTAAGTAACAAAGGTGCTTCCAAGTTGGCAGTTTTGTACTTTGACCGAGGCAATGTCCACATGGGGCTGTAACTAACTATTGTTTTCATGATCAATTAATCATTTAATGTTTGAAATGTAAAAAAAAAGAAAGAAAAAAAACTCCCCCTGACCAACTGTCCAATATTTAAAGATATTCAATTTAAAAGGATACAAAACAACAAATCCTAACTTTTCACAAACTGGAAAAAGCAAATATTTGGCAAATCCATGCTTGCCAAAACTACTAGAAGTAGTAGTAGAAGTTAATCGATAATCAACATTAATTTTCTGTTGATCCACAAATCAATTACTCCACTAATTGTTCCTGTATTTAAAAATGTCTATCTCTCTCTCTCTCTTCCTCTCTCTCTCTCTCTCTCTCTCTCTCTCTCTCTCATGGTTTGGCCTTGTTCTCACACTAAACCCTAATATTTGTTATGCTTCAATGCTTCAACATGGAGCTGGAAAACTCTTTAGTCATATTATCGACATTGGACTTGTGTGGCAAGGGAAAAAATCTAAAACACCTTTCATTGACCTCCAACTCTTTCTGTTAGCTATCGTTTTGCACATCCAACCACGCAGTACTTATCTACATCTTTGTGTTTGTCCCGTCAGATGACTTTACATTGAGTCTGAATGAAGTACATCATGACAACACTTGTGTGTTCAGCTATATTAAAACCAAAATAAGTGATCAGAGGAGACAGGACAGAGGTTGAATCTGCTAAAACTAAGCTGAGAATCCTGAAATATTTATTATTCTATTCAATCACTACAAATCCTTAGCAGATAATGGGGGCAATGCACAATTTTGTTGGTTGCCAAGGTGTTGAGATACCCACAGAAAAGTTCCAAAGAAAACTGTCCACAGCGAGGTCTTGGGATCATCCAGAGTTACAGGAGGCATTGTTTCTGCCAGCGCACGCTATTGAATTTTTCAAATTTGAAATGCCTTCAACACCACAAAGTAAATTCTGCTCAACTCCATTATACTATTAGGGTTTCGACAGAAGTTGTTAAAAGCAGTGGAGATCTCAAAACCTCTGCAAATATAAAACCAAAACTATCTGCAGGACAAGATTCCACAAAAATATAAAAACAAAATATATTTTTTTGCAGTTTGGGTGAACTGACTGTTAAAGAACAAAAAAAACAAAACAGCTGTGATACTCTACTGTAGAAAAGCAAGTATCTATGGATGTATTTAGGACAGGATGCGTCACGCTGCACTGTGCTACAGTCCCAAAGTGGAAAGACTTAGTCGACGCTCTCTTGTTCTGCTCCCTCTGTTTGGTAGAGAATCAGGAGGGGCTATTGTGATGATAGCTCATGTCAGTGATGCTCGAGGTCACAGCCTCTTGTTTCACTCTCCCACTCATACTTCCACACACATGCAGAGATGCACACGCATTCTTTCTTATACCCTTTTTCAGGGTATATCATTTTTACACACACACACACACACACTCACACACACACTCACACACAGGTCTGAAACCTTAGACCCTTCCCGCTGTCCATCTGTAGGGGTTATCTGTGTGACACCTCCTCTCACCCCTCTCTGTGACTCATCTCCACTCATCACGCACACCTCGGAGCTGGCACATGGCAGCCGGGACGCTCCACGGTGCATTTGAGGGGATAAGGCTGTCATCGATGGAATACTTTGACCTCAGGGTCACATACACACATACACGCAGAGCGGACAGTGCAGGTAGCGATGGGTAATAGAAGAGGAGAATGTAACTCTTCTGGGGTTCATACACAGGTGACTTCTTCATAAAAGCAAGTGCATTGCTTTAGTTGACAGAAAACACATTTTAATTCATTATAATACAAGATTTAAACCTTGTAGGATATGGATTAAGCATATGTTGTGTTATTTGGGATGACAAACTATACTTTATCACTTAAAAGCTATGATTCTATATGCCTAAACCATTTTAAGATCTCTATATCAACGCAGCAACTGGTGCTTATGTTGCAACAGCACAGCAAACAAAACAGAACTGCAACATAAAACAAAAAGGTGAGAGAAAAACGTACGTTTTCATGTTTGTGCCTATGAAATTGGTCCATTATCATTTAGAATATGAGTGACTATTTGATAGCAAACTCTGATGTTGGAAACATCAAAAGAGACCAGAACAATGGCTGAAATTAAAAGGGCTAAAGAACAGAAACCGTACTACATGTAGGAAATGTTTTTGGGGCTTGTGTCATTTCTTAAGCAAAAATTCCAAACATTTGCTTCGTATTTTGGACTGGAAGTAGGACAAGATGTGAAACTTTAATGTCTGAAGATGTCAAAATTGAGATTTTTTTCCTGACATTGCGTAGACTAAATGATTAGCTGATTAATTTAAATTATAATTGTAGCATTTTTAGTTGCAGGCCTTCATTACCCCTTTGGTTACATTAAGGACAAAGAAAACACTGTTGTTGCTATAGTAAAAAAAAAAAAAAAAAAAAAGAAAATCATTGTGATTTTGATTGACAGATGTTAGGTTTTTTTCATTCTCACCCTCTTGGAGCTTATATGTGTGTATGTGTGTATGTGTGTGTGTGTGTGTGTGTGTGTGTGTGTGTGTGTGTGTGTGTGTGTGTGTGTGTGTGTGTGTGTGTGTGTGTGTGTGTGTGTTTGTTTGCCTTAACATGCACACTTATGTACACAGTTACAAATCTGCAGTCACTTGCTCCGTTCAGGCTGTTAGCACCCCTGGTGTCTGTCAGTGGTGTTAGAAGAAAAACAATGAAGGCCTCTCAAAGAAAGCGTAATAACAGTAATTGCTGCCTCAGTGATTAGAAAGAGTATCAGATATTTCCATCTTGACAACTGTTACCAAACAAAGGAACGACAGAGGGTCTGGGGCATGGAGTGTGTGAGTGTGTTTGTAGCGGGGGTTACACACTGACTGTGTGATTAAACCCCCTTGACACTCGTTTCTCTCACCAAGCCTCCCCGACTGGGAAGGGATCGCAGTGGAAATTTCCACTTGTTGAAGAAACAACCCGCGGGTTTAAAATTTGGTGTCAAGTGCCAGTGTCGCTGTGTGGACGGAATGCTTCTTTTGTGGGTGAGTCTCTGGTGTAATTTCGGGCAGGGCAGGGTGTCCCTGCAGTAGGCCTTTCTTCCTCGGGCCCTGTGTAGTTTCATTAGATACGGCTAATGAAAAGATGGCTGCTGGACAACCCGGCCCCCCGACGCTCCTATGGCCTGTATTTAGAGCCCCCGCCTTGCATCTCCCACTGAACAGGTGTGCTGGCTGACCCTCCAGCACAACACCAATTCACTGAAAACACTTTTCATCCTCATCTTCTCTTTAACAGGCTACGGAGCGTAATTTTAAGTTCATTTTACAACTTAATTTTTTTATTTAAAGCAACTGGTTAACTTCCATTAAAGGTCTTATCTTTTTTTAGAACTGTGGTTTTTATTGTCTAAACACTAAATGCAGGTGCCTCCTTCTGTTACCTGTGGTAAAGAATTAACCAAGAGTATGAAATAAAACATGAAAAGTGTAAAGTTATTTAGATTTACTCATGGTATAGCTTCTTATATCGTTTATAGCTTTCTATAGGCTTGTCCTTAACATACATTTATGTTACTGTGTGTTAACAGAAAAATATGATGCATATGTGTGGAGTGTGGGTTTTCTGGTGTAATTCTGTACTTTGTATTATATATACACACTTTTATAATGTTTTTTTTTATCTTGTAGAATATTTTAATGATTATTTTCATGTAACTTGCAACTGTATTTTATAGTTTTTAAATATGTTGACCCAAATGAAGACCCAACTGGGATCAAAACATCATCTTTTAAAATACGCGTGGTTCGGGAGTCAATGTGCAGGCATTACTCTTTTCATTCACGGTAAAAGCACTTTTCCACCACACAGGGCTCACAATCTACTCAAATGCACAAATTTGAGATAGAAATTGAAATGTAGTCATTTCATTTGTTCTTCTTTCATATGAATATTTATTGCCCTACAGAACAAAGTGGCAACATAAAGTGTCACATATTGTTCTCACATCCTTGTCTCTATTTACACATATGGCAGGAAATTAAAGACAGTGAGTAAAGTGAGTATCCCTCAGTTCATTTAACTATCTCCATGGCTCAGAAGCCTCTGGCAAACTGAGATGTTGTAAAAAGCCCCCTGTAATTAGACAAAGCTGTTTATGCACAATAGCTCCATCTCATTCCACCATTCCTTCCTTATGAAACACTAATTTGCCTTTCAGCATGATAATAGTTGATATACAGTATGGTGTCATCTGGTGACAGCTCATTGTTTTGCTCTGGTTACTTACAGAAGCCTATTTTCGCTACTGGCTTCTCCCTTTCAGGTGCATAAATATCTGAGAAGAGAACTGGTGTTTGGCTGAAAGTTAGATCTCAGTGTTTATTTGCTAACAGACTCCCTCTGTGTTCGTACGCTGACCCTTTGTGTGGCTCTCTGAGAGGCAGGTGGATTGTGCCTCGGGCTTGCGAGCTACAGTTTGAAAGCAACAACGTGAAACCGGAGCTGTAACACGACCCCGAGGCAATTAGGCCCACAATGAGGACGTTTTTTTTGCATTCGCTCCTTTTGTGTTGCTAAATACCATTTAAGAGCAAATAAAATGAGGAACCTTGGGTGCTTTGGCATAGAGACTGAGGAAAATGTACAACCAGGTAGCAAATCAGCAAAAGATTAAGTTTTTGTGCCTGAGAGATGGTGGCTTGTTGCACATATAAGTGAGTTCCTCCAATGCATGCCTCTCCTTTGAAGTTGCCCTACCTTTTTGTTCTGCATTTATTTTGGAAGTGTGTGTATCAGCAGGGAAGGGGAATTGTGTAGAGTGGACAGGGTTGGAGGATGCACGACTAATGGAGTCCACTTTGGGGGAGTTTTAGCACTGCTGACCCTTTACCATGTTCACAGACAGACTGTGGAAGCAGGAAAGGTACATGGAGGGCTGGAAGAGAGAGAGAGAGAGAGAGAGAGAGAGAGAGAGAGAGAGAGAGAGATACCCTGCAGCTCCTTCCCTCCTCCTTCTCTCCCTCTTCCTTCTCTCCCTCCTCCCTTCCGTTGCCATATACCCTTCCCTGAATGGAGTGTGTCTACCGGATCTGCCCAGGATGAAATGTCATATCTTAGACTGATCCTTATCTCTTAATCGCTTCCTTTGTCTCCCATGATTCCCCAGACCCTCCCTGACTTCCCTCCTCTGACACAACCCTTTGATGTGTCAGCCACGGTTAGAGACGCTGGGGGTGGGATTTTTGTGTTGTGTGCATGCATGTGTGTGTGTGTGTGTGTGTGTGTGTGTGTGTGTGTGTGTGTGTGTGTGTGTGTGTGTGTGTGTGTGTGTGTGTGTGTTTCAAAGTGGCGGTCTGTTTCTGCTCTGAGCTAACAAGAGCCCCAGAGGTTATCCACATTCGATGGTGGAGGAGACAAATGGAAAGAGTTGTTGTTGTTGTTGTTGTTGTTGTTGTGTTGGTGCTCTTTGCATATGTGTGTATGCTCCCATGTATCTAGGATTCTAGCACATGCTGGAGGGCAGAAGTTTTGTGTAACACAGACAGTGTGTTCCTGTGTGTGTGTGTTTATGCATTCATATGACTCTACTTAGTAGTAAAATCCTACACTGATGACACATCAGCCACAAAAATTGTCTCCAGGGTTACACGTCGATGTTCGCATGGGTCGCAGACAGTCAAATGTGAAACAAAAAATATCGTACAACGTATGAAAAATAAGAAAACAGAAAGAAAGAGGAAATACAGAAAGCCAGAGTATTACAGACGAATTAGTACATTCAAGTCTGGGAAAGATTCTATCACATTTACATGAAATATAGCCTACTCTATCCAGTTTTATAGAGTGGCATGGCTTTATGGATAGCAAGGTCTGTCTGTTGGTCAGTCAGTCAGTCAGTCCACCAATTTGGTCTAGACTAATATCTCAAAAACCTTTGGAGAGATTTCCATACATTTTTGTAGAGACAAATGGTCCCCAGAGGATCTATCTACTGAGTTTGGTGATTCTCTGACTTTTACTGTAGCACCACCAGCAGGTTGACTTTTTTGTTGTTGTTGCCTGTGTTGACAAGGATATTACATTTATTTCCATGAAACTTGGTACAGATATCCATGGTGTCGAAAGGATGAATCCTACTGACTTTGGTGGTGATCCGCTGACTTTTCCTCTAGTGTACACAGGTGCAAGTTAATGGACAAAATTGACTTTCCTTTTGTTTATAGTAATGGAATTTAGAACGTGTCACAAATTCACAAGATAAGATCATTTCAACATAGTAAGGCCCATAAAAACACACCCAGACAGATCATTGTTTTTTTGCATGCCATTGTTAGCATTAGCCTTGAGCTAATGCCACTGCTGTTGTTGCTGTAATGTCAGATGTGTTCACTAGACTCATTCACTTCCAAACTGTTCTTCATTGAATATTTGATTTCACTGGGCAAGCAAGAATTTTAGACTTGAGATTAAAAAAAAACACACAACGTTCAGTCCCCCAAACTGATCTAACAGATCTACAGTTGGTTTAATTATTTTACCCTCCCTACCTCCAGTTAGCCCTGAACATATTGTATTCACAGCACTAATGAAGTTTCCATATTTATATGCAGGTTTAAATAATTCAACAAAAGAAAAGCTAGAGTGACCTGCGGTCTAATTGAACCTACAGTAGATCTAATATTTTTGACCTCCCTACCTCCAGTTGACCCAGTATTCACTGCTCTAATGAATTTTCCATGTTTATCTGCAGGTTCAAATAATTCTACACAAAAAGCTCAGTGTTTGAGTTCTTGGCACAACTTTCTGAAATTATTATTGAAAGATTTAACTTGATAGATTTATATACACATCCATATATATATGCATATACTTATTCTTTATTGTTGTGTGTTACATATTTTCAGGCAAATTGTGTTATAACAGGTAGAATAAAATAATACATTTAATAAAATGTTTATCTATTAGGTAATGCACCTGGGCATATATATGGTAAAAAGGGTAGAAACCTGTGCTCTGCAACTGCTCAGTGCAATAGAGCAGCATATTGAGGTAAGTGTATCCAGGTTAAATGTAAATACAAGAGGAGTGTAATGAAATGGAAAAGCTATAGGCTGAGGGAGTAAAGTCAGACCTGTAAGGGTTCCATTTGGGGTGACTGGAGGATGGCTGCTTCAGGATCATCCAAAAAGTTGTCGCTTCTGCTTTCCCACATCTCCAGTAGAGAAGGTGTATAAGTGTGGTATGTGTGTAAGTGTTTGTGTGTGTGTGTGTGTGTGTGTGTGTGTGTGTGTGTGTGGGTGTGTGTGTGTGTGTGTGTGTGTGTGTGTGTGTGTGTGTGTTTTTTGTGAATGAGAGAGAGAGAGAGAGAGCGAGCAAGAGAGCAAAAGAGACAGACCGTGAGAAAAAGAGAAAGACAGACAGAGTTTGTTTGAAAAAGGCTTGTATCTTGCAGCGCATATTCGAGCAGACATATCTAGTCATATCTTGAAACATGTGACTGTGTATGAGTGGAAAATGTCTGTGTAGTCTATGACAGCTCATTGTTGTCTGTGGCTCATTTTGCCAATCCAACATCCGGAGGCTCATTCTTTGGTGCCTAAAGGAATCTCGGGCTGAAGCTAGGGGGTGATGGGGTTGGATGGGGGCACATTGTCTGCACCCTCTGGTGGCAGGATGCAACAGCACAACCTGCACTTTGTGTGTGTGTGTGTGTGTGTGTGTGTGTGTGTGTGTGTGTGTGTGTGTGTGTGTGTGTGTTTTTTTTGTGGTGCGTGCGTGTGTGTGTGTGTACGTGTTAATCTCAGGTGAGAGCACAATACTGTATGTTTGTGTGGGGAGGCCACCCAGCATCAGCTGCATATCCAGACAAAGATAGGAGACCTGGCTTACAATTAGAGGTTTTCGCTTTAGCCAAAAGCAACATTGTTCATTTCAGTGAAAGAACGGGGCCCTCGCCGGGTCCTGAGCCACCTGGAGATGAAGGAGGGCGGAGGCGAGTGGAAAGTAGAGAGAAAAATAACAGCATTAGTGTCAGAAAGAAAACGTCACCATGAGAAGAGATTCATCAAAATGTAATGGTAGGGCTATTATTATCGCCTCATATGCAGGCTGGCGTTTTCAAACCCTGCGTGGATTTTCAAATAACGGAGCGGCATTGTTTCAGCCACTGGTGTATCTTTGTGTATTTGCACATCCAAGCCAGTGTAGAGAGAAAATAAGCTAGCACTTTCCCCCAGATTTAGGTCTAAGCTTGAATAAACTCTGACACTCCCTCCTTTGCGAGTCATTGTCAAGAGGCTGTTTGTTGCTCTTGGCATGAACATACACAACTGTATACATTCAGCAGTGGACGTCGGGGCATTCAAGAGTGAGATCATTAACACATGGGCCGAGCAGTTAAGGCCTGCAGCCATGAGCCCTGGGGGACAGCCTGGCTGTGTAAGTGAATACTGATCATATACTTCAGATATTATTACTTCTACCTCTGTGGAAAAAGCATGTTCACTAAGTACTTAAACCAGAAACAGAGCAGGTGATATACGAGCAAACAAATCAGGCAACATGCATTTGTATTATTAGGAATGTTTCCTGAAAAAGTAAGTCTCTATTGCAAGGACCTAAACATTTTTTTTATTGTTGATTGGATTCCATGGCCTGGATTTTTGCTGATACGCTGGACAGTTTTTCTGTGTTAACGAACGTCTGTGATCATGAAGTTATTACATTTATCCACCCAATTTTACAAAGCTTTCCAAGTTTGCCCACTATAGCATTCTCAAAGCTACAACACAACCAAACCTAACACAACCAAAAGGAGGAAAAACCGTGAAAACGTATAATTAAACATTTCAGACAGTGATAAAAAAGGAGTGAAAGAGTCATACCAAACAAACAGACCTGTTGCCTTGGCAATGGACAAGGCCCCTGCTGAGGTGGTGCATATGTGCCCTCCGGACAGGTATCAGAATAAGCTTTATCTTGAAAGTAGAGGACCACCAGAGGAACGAGTGGGAATAGTTGACAGACATGAGTGGAGGAAGAGAAACATATTTTTTGTTATGCTTTGAGTGTCCTGCAAGAATCTGAGGAAAAGGTAAAGAAGAATAGCATCCTAATGAAGACCAGGCTATCCCGGAGGATGATGCGCTCTATTGGATACAGCAAGGGGGTTTCCAAAACACTCACATTTATTTGTCCTTTACATTGGGGAGAGGACGTACACTCTGCAAGTGTTGCCCGGGGTTCACACGAGCTCCTGCCACGTGTTAGCCCTTCTGGTGCTTGTTGCCACGTACCTGCCATCAGATATATTTTACTGTAATTCTATATAGGAGAAGGCATAGCAGAAAGATGGCACGATGAGTTTACTTTAAAAGGGCCAGGTAAAAAAAACATGGTGACAGATTTGGTGCTCGATAGGACAGACACATGACTAAGGCCCTCTGTTTGACTGGTCAACACGTGTGTGTGTTTTTTTTGTGTGTGTGTGTGTGTGGGGGTGGGGGGGTGTGGGGGGGTGTGGGGGGGGGGGTGGGTGGGTGGGTGTGTTTTGGTGGGCGCCCCCGCCCCCGCCGGGGGGAAAATAAAACAAAAGCCCTCCCCGTTTGGGGTTGGGGTGGGTTCTCTCCTTAACAACCACAAGCTGCTATCAAATCAGGGATGTGTGGGGGGGGGGTGGGGGGGGGGGGGGGGGGGGGGGGGGGGGGGGGGGGGGGGGGGGGGGGGGGGGGGGGGGGGGGGGGGGGGGGGGGGGGGGGGGGTAGGGGCGTAGGGGGGGGGAAAAAAAGGTGAGAAAAAAAAAAAGAAAGAGGAAATGAGTGGGTGTGTGGGTGTGTGTGTGTGGGAGTGTAAGTATAAGAAAATAGGCTATTAAAAAAGAAAAATGTTAAGTTTTTTTTTGTGTGTGTGTGTGTGTGTGTGTGTGTGTGTGTGTGTGTGTGTGTGTGTGTGTGTGTGTGTTTTTTTTGTGCAGCATCAACAAACGTCGTTTTTTAAAAGTGTGAAAAAAAAAAAAAAAAATTAAATAGGTTTTTTTGGGTGTATTATGGGGTGGGGGTCTGTTTTTTCAAGGAGATGGAATGAGAGACTGAGTGGAGAGAAAAAAAAAAGAAATGAATAGGTCAGATGAATAGATACATAAAATTATCAAGTTTACCTGTAATTACATTTTTATATTTTTTTTTTTTTTCCAGGGACAAAAAGTACACATTTTACAGATTTTCTAGAGCAGTTGAATGTTAGTTTGGTGAAGTTAGCCAGCTGCAGGTACTCAACACAGGATGAAAGACATTTTACGAGTTAACTTGTTGTTTGGCTCAGGTCTGGTTAACATGCAGGTGACAGCTTGGAAAAAGAGAATAAAAGAACAAAATCAATGAGGAGTTAATGGGAGAGGCATGAAAAAAGTAAGGAGCGCTCAAGAGCAGAATGGCCAACATAAGATTGCTAAAGAAGGGAGGAAGCACTGGATGGATGGATGGTTGGATGGATGGATGGATGGATGGATGGATGGAGGCAGTGCCCAGGCTGAATCAGTGCTGCGATGTTAGCCACAGCTGAAATTTATACTACAGATCTCAACAATTCGAAAGGTTTTGGTGCTTTACGTCAAATGAATGCTTACATTGGTTTGCTTAGGTAATTATTAAATAGGCATGATTCACCCCGGACCATACACAGAGAGTCAAACTGAAAAGCATTACAACCATAAACAAAAGTAAATAATGCAGACTTTGTTGAACTATACCTGTTGAGCACCTCCAAATGAGTTTTAACAGATAGTTTTGTCCTAACTCATCTCTGTGACCTGGCTAATAAAGTGATCAGACCCGTTGATCATAGTGCTGGCTGGTTAGTCTGCCATAGCTCGCTAAATTTGCACCAAATAGGTGTTTGGTAAGACTTTCTCAATAATAGCAATTTGTCTTCATCACAGTGAAACATTAAATAGAGGCGATAGGGCCTTCCAGAATCAGGACTGTGGGGTGATAGGTTTGCTTGGTGCAAATACAGTAGATTGCAGCAGTGGGTGCAGATAGTTGTGGTCTTAAAAAAGCTATTCACATGCGCAGACCTCTATCAGACAGACATCTAACAGAGTTGAGTTGTCAGCGTATGCACCAGTAACACCAAAACTGATCATCATCAGCACAAGTTCAGTAAGTATGGGAAGCCCTAAAATCATTACTATATTCAACATTTGGTTACTACCACCATGTTGAATTGAGTGGTCAATCTGAGTTTGTATGGGAAGTCCCTCTGTGCATGTTAACACTCACAACACCCAATGCCAATAAGTAAGCAACCCTGCAACAGTGGCTCAAACAATGTAGACAAATAGAGACTGCTTTTTCTACAAAGATTACAGCTCAATTCACTGGAGGCACCATGGTTATACACTACTGCAGACTTGTTTCAAACTCCAGAATGAATCTATATAAAAGACTGTGTCGTACTTATTCACCAAGCACTAACAGTAAACTTCCACAAACACCAAAGCTGTGGGGGTCACAGGTCAAAACCATGGCCGTCCCACCAGACAGACCTTCAGACAGTCATTTGTGTCCTTGATCTATTGCTATCTGTCCTCAGTGAAAATAGAGTTGCTGTTTGGGTCTGAAAAAAAGCATGCAAGTCATCGCTGTGCATCACTCAACCACAAAAGTACAAACAGATTTGGTTGCTGGGTGAGTTTGGTGAGGAGGCAGTCAGGAGATTTGCAGAGCCGAGCCTTTGCATAAGGGCAAAAAACTGTCTAATTGTGTTGTGGCTGCTTAGTTCAAAGAGTAGTCTGTTGATTTATCAGTTGAATTTTTGCATTTTGGCTCTGTAGTTTAAACTTATGAGACAATCAGAGCAGGTGGCTGCCATTTAAGGCACTGTCTTTGACATCTTGACTTAATCCTGGTCTTCTGTTTTTTTATTTAGCGGCATGAGAGGAAAGGAATTGCCTGGCAAGCATCTGGCCTTTATGTTACAGCAGTCGACATATTGAAACACCTGTTGAGATTTATTGTGTTTGGATAGTTGGCAGTGGATGGATTCCAGAGCCCAGCTTCTTGCACATGCACTGCCAAGAAGACACACACATCCACAACACAACTCTATCTTACACACACTCATGGACAAATAAACATCAAGAGTACATATCAGCCCCCCCACACACACACACACACACACACACATACATATACACATATACACACACACATCACTCCTTTTACGTTTTACAAATGGCTTGGTTGAAAGATCAATCATAAAAGCAGACTTTGTGGAAGTCTGTGTTAATGCCTTTCGTTTCTGAACGTTCCCCTGCTGAGCACAGGCACACAGAGGAAGAAACAAGAGAGCAAAACGGGAGGGAGAGAACAGCACAGTCTAACAGAGAAAAGAATGGAAGAGAGTACCATACTTCAGTCTGCCCTGAGATCACCTTTGACACTGCCCCACCTTTCAGCATGGACCTAAATCAAGCCCACTTTTTCTTCTGAACCCAAGCGCATCACACTCAGAGAGCAAATTCCCTGCACAGCCTGTTTTCGGTGCCGTGCAAAAGTTCCTCTTTCTGCCGGCCTGCATCTATCTATCTGGTGTGCAGACTAGAATTAAAGAGGAGCAAATAGATACGCCATCTGGCAGTTGTCTGGCCTTAGCTGTCTGTGGGACATATGATGGATTCTATCGGGAAAAGATGCCAAAACGCAAAATGGCTGAGGTCAGTAAGTTTAGGAAATCCCAAAAGCGGGAGAGAGCTGCAGATCTTTGTCATTTGAATGTTAGAGAGGGTTCTCGTGTTGTGGTTTTAGATACTATGCAGGTCAGTGTCTTATATCACACTTTAAATCACAAGCAGTGTCACCTTATTCATGGGTTTTATGCGTTTTTATAATGAAACACAAATCAGAAAGAAAAATCTGAATGTGTCTTTCATTCGATTCTACTGAGAGAGCAGCTGGTATCAGCTCCACCCGTTCTGGTGGTTCATGGTTGCCGTCACGTTAACGCATGTATACGCTATTCTAATTAGATGGTTGGGGGACCCAGACAACCGTTTGCCAAGGCCAGACGGGGTTCATCCCTTTCCTGTGTGTCATGGTATGACGTCACAGTCTGGGTGCCAGGGCACCCTATCATTGGTGGGATCGGGCAAGACATGATGTGTTTAGGGAGTGACTGAGCCAACCTCAGAGTCCTGTCACACAGTCCGAGTCCACCATGCGGACCACGCTTAGGAGGAAGTAGTGCATGTGCCAAGGAAGTGTGGGCTGTGCCACTTCAATCCAGGAATTCTTATCATGTTGACTTTTCAAAAGGGATGCACCACACTGCGGTTTAGTCTCCAGCTGGGACAACAAAGTGATGAATGGAGGAAGGGATATGCCCACACACTCACCTCCCCCCTCTTTCCTTCCCCCTTTACGCCCTCAATCAATTCACACACACATACATACACACTGGTCTCAAATCCTGTGGCAGCCAGCCGGGTGGAGAAATTTGCGAGCTGTGGGTCTCTGCAGAGCCACTCTCCAGGGCCGTGGCCATAAAACAAAAGCACTTGTAACATGAAAGAATTCCTGCAATTTACAAGAGGAAGTGGAACATCTGAGAGACGATGTTTGAATTCTCAGTTTGCTCTTCTGGGCGAAGTGTCAAAGCTGGAGTGGCCGCCACCCCACAAGTCAAAGCACCCGCCATACCAACACCCTTATGCACATCTTTCAATGCTAAGTGAATGTACTTCCTGTTCCACATTACACCGCCATGTCTCAGTGACCAGTGAGACTTCAGTAAAACATGTCCACTCTGAGCTCAGGCACCCACCGCGCACTGCTCAGGGGCCGTCAAGGGCTTCACTTTGAACCTGGCAGCTCCAGGGAACATTCCTGCCTTGAAAGGTTTATTTGGTTATCTCTCCAAATGTCCTGAGGTGAAATATACTGTTAAGTAAACTTAGCTGATACAAACCAGTTGTAGGCATGCAATAGTAAACAGATTGTAACTGCTCATGAAAAGGTTGCTGCCTGCATTTGAGCAGTGTGCTGCACACTGTCTGCCTCCACCCCGCAACGTCAGAAATAGCAGGTTTTTCTTATAATGCACAAGAACTTTAGATGGACTTTTGCCTCAAGGCAATGTGGGGGTCTGAACCTTGACAGGTCCTCTGGTTTTGTGTCTTATAATTGTCTCAGCCTTGTTATACTTTTATGACAAGACTTGATCTAAATTGCACAATTTTCAAATTTTATCGAAATAAGGGCTTTGTTTGTTCTTTTAAAATGATTTGCAAAGGTACAACCATTCTTTGCATTGTGTAGAGTGTGTAACCTGCATGTGTTTGTGTGTACGTGTGTGTTTGTAGTTTTCCAGAATTTGGTCTGCATTCATGTGGATAATTATAACTTTATAGAGATTTTTTTTCCCTCCCTTCCTTACGACCACATCTGCAGCAGAGGCAAATAGTAGAGGAAGGGTGGAGGCCAGACTTTCTGGTTCTCTCTTTCTCCTTCACTTTCTCCTTCTCTCTTCTGCCTCCTTCTCTCTCTCTCTCTCTCTCTCTCACTCTACTGCTCCTTCCTTCTGTCGCTCATCTTCCTCCATGGCCCGGACCACCTACGTTTGGAGCCTTGGGTGGACCCAGAACCATTGCTATCAGCACAAGTGTACTCAAACGTCCCATAATGACTTCCACTTAGAGCCAGTCCATAAACACTCTCAGATGCACAGAGACACACTCTCAGGGCTCAGGCAGGCCGGCTGCATGCTTTTCTCCTCTGCAGAGGCTGCAGTCACTTAGCTTGTTTCCTTAATTCCTTTCTTAATAGGAATCTGTTTGTTTGTTTGTGCATTGGTTCAGTGCTGTTTATTTGGCTGCCTGTTTTATGAGATTTAGAAGTCCTTCGAGCCACCCTAGGAGCTGTGCTAACCTCATGTGTGTGTGGCAACATTCACATATTAAAGTTAAAGCTTTTTACAGTAACTTGTTGAGTTTTCCGGCAGTGGTTAGACCTGCGGCGAGGCTACCTCCACGAAGATTTGCCCGCCAGAACGGCTTCATTACTTTGTAGTGTCCCCAAAGCTGCAAGTCCCACGCCTGTGGACAATGATGTCACGACACATTGTGTAATTATGTTTTGCGTTGTGTTAAATACCATAAAACTCATGTACACTGCATGGGTGGAGTTGACATATTCCTTTAACTCATTGAATGACCTCAAGCTCATTTAAGTGCAAGCCTGTGATTGGTTTAGTGCAACTCTGAACAGGATGTTGTGTGATTAGAAATGTCAGTTTGTTCTGTGTTGTTTGTTTGTGTTCTCACAGATGTCACTTTTAATCCAAGAAAACATTATATAGTCAAATAGTCAAATGATGAACAGTTATGCCATTATATGATCAGCACTCAGAGGATAATTCACTACTTGGATCTTCCTATTTGGCGGTAATAGTGTTGTGGATCGCGTGTGTTTTAAATAGCTTTTGGACAACAGTGCAGATCTATCAGGTGTTAGCTGCACAGGCAACACTTAATGTCCATTGAAGATTTATTGACAATAATACAAACACAGAATACCACCAGATTCTGTATATTCTTTCGTGAAATAGTAGCACTTAAGCAGACACATCTCTCATGTGATCTGACACCTGTAGACACTAACTTGAACATGATCATGTCAGAGGAATGTCAGAGAAGTCCAGCGACACCATCTGTGTCACAACACCTGGAGTTTATCTACCAGCGAGATAAACACAGCATCATTTCTACGCAAAACACATCACTCACTCCCTGTTGTCAGAGATTAGGTGGACTATCTATTGCCTGCACTGACAGGATAAGAGAGACAGGCCTTTTGGAAATGACATTTTTGCCAGTAGACTGTAAAGACTGTTACGTGACTACACATCATCTCCCTAAGGTTGGGAAAAAGAGGAGAGGAGAGAAAAAGAGAAGATTGAGATCAGACTTTCAGCTGATCTGCTTCCATCTTCTATCAATGTTGACATTTCAGTGTTTTATATCATGTCAGAATGTGGTTTTGAAAATGTGCCACTAACATTGCGGTTCTGAAGCGAAGCTGTGGAAAACAGATTTTAAGTGTTTTTTTTCCCCGACTGTTTAGGATTTCCAAACCAAACATGAATAGACCCTGATATTCTATATCAATGACAAGCACGTGCATGTGCATGCTCATGTTCCATACAAATCCAGAAATGAATCAAAGACTGTCAGATAATAACATCCAATAGCCTCTTTCATCTGGCTTGTTTAGAATTTTTCCATCTCATGTTTATCCCTTGAGTAAAACTATGCATCTTGTTTTGCAATCAGTTAGCTTTTAATCTGTTTGGGACATTGTCTCCCCTTCTATCAGTGCGCAGGTGAGTTATCGCTGCAGCCCTGCATCCTGCCAAGCGTGGGGTTTCACAGCTCAGGGGCCACTATCTGGACTTGTACTGAACAGCTATCTTCACATGTGGGCCAGAGGGCAGACATGTCCACAGCTCACAAGATCAGATCAGCGCACAAGATCAGATCAGATCAGCTCAGGTCTGCCATTATATGCCTGCTCTGAGGTGATGTTGCAAACCTCAGGAGATTACAGATGAACAGATTCAAGATATCAAACATGCGATGGGGCAGGTAGGTGTTGAGTAACTGAAAAAAAAGATAATTAAAACTCCAGATCTGGAATTTAAAAAATCCCAGGAAGACCAAACATAAGCAGATAAAATCAATCAACTTATGATATGTTAATCAGAGAAATGTATTTATAAGCTAAGTTAAAGTGCATCATAAAACTGCCTGCATTACCGTCCTGGCGTACCAGCGTTCTTCACAGCGCACCATGTGTCCAAAATGGATGGTTTTGATCTGTTGGGTACGTTTTGTTGCATGTCATCCTCCTCTTTCTTACGTTACTTTTTTTTTTCAAACCATGTATTTATTGCAATTTTTGTACATTTTACAGACAAAAACAGTACAAGGCACTTAACATAAAACAGAAAAAAGACTAAGGATCAAATGTAGTAGCTGTAGTATCCACAGTCATAAGTCCGTACATCCATAGGTGTATGCTTACATGAAAATCATACCGCCGTTGTTTATCTCAACACCGTATAGTACAGATGGCACACTACAGGCATTAAGAGAATGTTATATTATTTATAAAAAAAATAAATAAATAAATAAAAATGCTTGGTCCAGCTAGTTATCACTCCGACCATCCACATCCATACTGATATTCTCAAGAAAATTGAAGAAAACACTCCAGATTTTCCAAAACTTGTCAAGCTTCTTTTTTGTTGTGTAACTTATCTTTTCTAGAGCTAAGTAAAAAGTCATTCCCCTCAACCATTGCGATGTGCCATAAGGCGTGTCTGATTTCCAAGCGCAAGCAATGCATCGTTTGGCTTCTAAAAAACAAATATTCATTAGAAACCTAACTTTGTTAGAGGTTATAAAGCTGTCTGGGTAGAGATTTAGTAAGCATAATTTAGGGCTAAGGGGCACCTCCTCACCAGTGATCTGGTTTGCCAGGTCCAACACCTTCCTCCAGAATGAGAGTATCCGTGGACACTCCCACATACAATGGAATAAAGTTCCTTTTTGGTCATTACATTTGACGCAGGTATCTGGTATGTTAGAATTAAAGCGATGCAACTTAGCTGGGGTTATATATAGTCTACTTATCCCCTTATATTGCAATAGTTTGGAGTTAGTATTTATGGATTGGGTTTGAGCTAGAGAACATGCTTTTGACCATTCCTCATCTGTAATATTCTCCTGCAAGTCTGTTCTCCACGCATGTAGTAAGTTTTGTGATGACTCTTTAGACTTACTTACAAACAAATTGTACAGTAATGAAACCTGTCCCCTAGAGTGTAAGAACTTTTGAGTGTAATCTTCCAGAGTGGATCGGGGAGGGAGTTCCAAACTATTGCACTGTTTGGACAGGATGAAACTTCTAAGTTGCAGATATTTAAAAAATTTTTTTGGAAGGAATCCCATATCTCAATTTAAGTTGTTCAAATTACATGAGGGTTACATTTTCATTATAGAAGTCAGCTACCTTAGCCACACCTTGAGATGCCCAGATTGTAAAGCCTGCGTCTACTCTACCAGGTCGGAAGTCGTCATTACCAAAAATCGGGGAGAATTGAGATAATTTAGGAGTTTCTCCCAGGTGTGCCAGACAATCATGCCAAACCATTGAAGTATTTTTGAGAAAAGGGTTTGCAGTCTTTTTATTAGTTTCAGCTTGTAGAGTATATATAAAGATTTAGAGGGATGTTAATAAAATGTGATTCTACTGAAACCCAGGCTGGAGGGTGGTTCCTCCACCTCTAAAAATAAAACATCCCTGCTCTGATTTGAGCTGCCCAGTAGTACCACTCAAGATTCAGTAGTTGTAATCCACCTCTATCATACGGTAGATAAAACAGGGAGAGTCTGAGCCTGGGACGCTTGTTGTTCCATAAAAAAATTGAAAAAAGCTTTTTAAGTGTATGAAAGAGTGAAGGTGGGGGGCAAGTGGGATGGATTGGAAAAGATACAAAAAATTAGGTAAAACATTTTTAAGATATTTATTCACCCAATCATAGTAATTGGTAAATTTGTCCACCTATTTATAAGTTGCGTAACCTTATCTAACAATGTATCAAAGTTATTTGTTATTACTTTGTTAATAGTAGGGGGTATCTTGACCCCTAAATAGGTGAAACCCTTGAGTGTGACCATAAAAGGAGTATGAATTTGAGGATTTAGTCTCTCCTTTTCATCCATAAATAATATTTCAGATTTGGAGTAATTTATTTTGTATCCTGCGAAGGTGCCAAAGTAGTCTGTTAGGTCAAGTAGGGTAGGTAAAGTTTGTTGTAAATTTGAGCAGAACAAAATTACATTGTCAGCATACAGGCTATACGGTTTTACGTTACTTACCTAACTTTAGTTCGTATTTTAGTTAGGTTCACCTTGAGTGGTTCTTATTTAAAAGTTACCAGTGTTGAGTAACTTAGCGTGATGTAGCTAAGTCTACCTGGGACTCCTGATGCCTGCCAGCTCGGTCCCTCACACCCGTCATGCTGGCTCTTTATCTCTTTTTATCCTGTTTTATAGATCCTATCTGATCTTTACAGAAACATGTCATCATTTAAAAACAACTTGCTACCTAGAGACAAGTTACTACAGTGGCATGTAACGGTGACTTCCCTCTCAGGGTCATGCAGAGTTCCTCAGAGGATGAGTCAATTACACTTGTATGTGAGTCAATTAGTGTTTGTGACTCACTTTGTAGGTCCATTTTCTCTGTGAGTCACCTAGACGAGCCACTGCGTTTCCCGCAACACAAAGAGATTTTCTTTTTTTTTTGGGGTACCCGCTGTTTGGACAGAATAGCTCCTTTAATTGACCCTGCTTTGATGTTGCCAGTTAAAGGTTTTGTCTGTGTAATGTCACTCAGCAGGAGACATGAACTAAAGTCAATATCTCCATCTTACTCCTGAATGGTTTGGTTGTGGGGGTTTAGGATGGTATGGTCTCTAATAAAGTGTTTTCCCCCCCAATACAAGTCATGCTACCTTTTAAAAAAAAATCTTGTGAAATCCTAAAGCCACAGCCACAACATAACAACATGAATTGCATGAGTACTTCAGGGACAGTAAGTGAGTAAGACCAGTGAGTACGTAAACAGTCACTGAGGCCACATCCAAACCAAGGTGGATGAATCTGGGAGACTCATTAACAAGAGAAAATTACTTTCACAGTTTGTGGGTTGGTAGGCACTCCAGATACCCAAATGTATGTGCACAAGCACTGATAAAGTGAGTTTTTCATTATATGTCTTCTTTTAGGTACTTTCAGATAGTGGTGTTGTGTATATTGTTATGGCAGTAGAAAGCATCTCTACCACTCTACAGGTTACACTCTTATACTCTACACTTACTCTAATCTCCTCATGTAGCCAAATAAAGCGCACTGTATCTTAAAGTATTTAATCTTAAAGGAATGGCTAGTATTATGACATGATGGCGCACACATGGTGAGTCGCAGCGGCAAGTTGAAAAGGTCACTGAATGAGTACCTTTATCTGGACAGGAGTGGGATGACACAGCTCAGTTGTTGCTTAAAAAAAAAAAGAAAAGTCACTGAAATAGCAGCACCAAACTATGTAATTCATAATATTCATATACTAATTCACTGGGTGTGAAGAATGGTTGCTTGATGTGGATGGAACACCAAAATGTAGAGGAAAATAGGAGTTTTTAAATGTTGTCAGCTTACATAGAACACGGCCTAAGTCATCCATATTTGCATCCTCACACACTTAATTCTGCTCCCATTATGCACCTCTATCTCTGGGGTGCTGAGAGCAGAGATTTTGGTTCCATCATCACAGGCTGAGTGGTTGCAGACAGGAAGAACCGGCCCATCTGCTCAAGTAGTTTTGCTGCTGCTGCTGACTGTGGAGGACGTGAGTGTTTTTTGAGTGCCGTTTTTGTTATTTAACATTAGTAACAGTTCAATGTGTGCTTCATTGAGATGATGAAATAGGTAGACAATATGCATATACACACAGGAGGAATCATGGCCACCTGTATAATCTAATACAATGCATCATAAAAGCCCTCTTTGAGAAGCGTATGATGTTTATACTATGTCTCTATGGTAACTGTTGAGGCCAAAGTCTGCTTTTGTTCAGGATTGTATTCTATGTGTACTGTCACCCCATCAAGCTAACTACGAAGCTGCCCTGACACCTCAATATAATCTTTAAGGTAGAAACTAAACACAAGTTGTTAGACACAAGTGATTTTAAGTGTATCTTTGCTGAATGCACTCTAACATAAGTTAAGTATGTTTTAGAGCAGCCACGCTACATACCCCAACTCCACAATGGACACACACACACACACACACACAGACACACACACAGACACAGACAAACAAACACACAGACGCACACAGACAAAGACAGACACAGACACACACACACACACACACACACACACACAGACTTCAAAGGACGCAAAAATTATAGCCTGCATACTAACTGGGGCCTGGCATACTCTCCTTGGCTCTCTCCCTGGCTCTCATTCATCTGAAATAAATACACCCACAAATACAAAACAGACAAATACAAAACCAATGAAACACATGTTTTCCTCGCAGTCCAAAGCCATTGTTTCTCGTTTCATTTCTTAGGCAGAATTCAGGTGAACTGAACAGAGTTTCTTTTAGAACGTTGTCCTCACAAATGCACCCTGAAGGACAACAATTTTGTGCACACATGTATATCATTTATACACATTACT